>NC_084477.1:2814702-3117202 GCF_027409185.1 Cynocephalus volans | reverse complement strand
TGTTCTTTCATCATTAAGGAAAATGCAGGCTTAGCTATACGACAGAGTCATGAAAATTTTATATTTCTGCCCATTGACTGATCTGAATGATTTAACAGTGTGTTTTCTGGAATTATGCCAAAGAATAGACATGGCAAGTAAATATTATATTTAGGAGAGAATATTTTGATATTATAGATGAATATTTTTCTGCTTTTACATCACAAAGAAAACTGATTGTAAAAAATTTATTTATTCAAGTAAATGCAAATTAATCCACCCAACTGAATTCTATCAGTAGTTAGAAGTGTAGCTTTGTATTATTATGAGCATTTGTCAAGCTTCTTTAGATATAATATCCAAAGTAAACTGGAGCTCATTTCCCGCCTACCATTCAAACTCTAAAGCAGTGTTGGGCATGTTGGTAAGGACTGCATGTGAGGCTGGATGTGTTCACTTTGTACAGACTTCGAGACACCAATGGCTTTTCAATGATACATATAAACAATGCTTTGATTATTCCTGGTTTTGTGCTGTCATCCTTCACTGAGAGAGGTAATCAAAAGTTCATTCTTTGCAAGTCTCAGTATAGCCAGCCAGAGCTTTAGATACGCTCAAGTTATAAGTTTGGTTTAAACAAGGTGCCTGCCTTTAAATCTCTTTAAAGTAAACACCTCTTCCTTAGCTGTCTTCTAATGCAAAGGAATAGTGTCAGAATCTGAGCTCTTGCTGAGAGGGAGAGGCCCGGCCTGCCTGGGTCAAGGACAATCACTGAGAGGCTGCAGAGCACAGCCCCACAGCACACTGGGCTGGCCACATGGTGCTGCAGTGTTGCTACAGCAATTGCTCCAGGTTGCAGGCAATTTTTCAGTACCAGGGTCCTTTAAGTACGTAGTAGTAAAGTAATGAATTGTTTTAGCCATGGAAAATGTGCCCAGCATTGGGCTTAAAGCAAGTCACACAAAGGACCGTGAAACGTACAAATGTTTTGAAGAGGCAAGGGTGCAATTATAAATCAGACCCGTGGTGTCACCTACCTCCTTGCTTAGCTGCTTCTCTTCCTCCTACGCAGTTCCTTGTTTCTGTGAATTGTACATCCTGCCCTAACAATGCATAGAATTCATTTTAATCACATCAGTCTAAAGTAGGGTCCTCAGAGCAAACACTGACCAGTGACTTCAGCATATTTCCCACTGCCACCACTTCTACTTGGGAGGATGTCTCCGATTGACTCCATGGACATGAACCAGCCCGTAGTGCAGCGCTGGTTTGCAGAGCCGAGTCCCGGAGCCATGTGAGCATCAAGAGGCTGGAGAGTGAGAGGGCTGAGCACAGGGTACAAAATTGGATGGTGTAAAGATCTCCATCCTTATATGCAAACCCAAGAGCCAGAGGAAGGATGAATTTATTTCCTCAAATTAGCTTCAAGTAGAAACTTGTAATGAGACATCCTGAATATTTTAAGCAAAGTCTCCTGTGCTCCCAGTGCGTCACACACAGCTGTGGGGACACAGTAAATGGACGTGCTGCGCTGTGACTCTCCTGCAGGGAGGTCAAGCAAGAGAGGGCAGCACGCAGCCTCTGAAAAGGTGCTGCCTCCTCTGACCAGGAGGAGACTCTGATCTCCCCATGGCTAAAAAATGTCGCTCCAACCTTATGTACCCTTCTCCCTTTGGAAAGAAGGATCTAGATTCCTACTAAGGGATACATCATCCAGAAGGGTTGGTTTCTTCTTTTGCCTCCAGAATTGGTGCTGCTTGGAAAAATAAGGAAAGCAGCAGCCTATGGAACTGTGAATTCCATTTCTCTTTCTTTAAATTAGCTTTCCTCCTTGACCCTATTCAAACAGTCTTTATCTTTCCTCTGTCAGGAGAAGGGTGAGAGAAAGTGGGAGAGAATGCAGAGAAAAAGGAAAGGAAAGAACAGGGCTCCTTGAGTTGGCTCCACTGGGGAGATGTTTGTGAGCTGCTTTATCCGCAGACCTAGTCTTTATTTAACGCATGTCTCAAATGCAAGTTTAGGAGACCAGGATCCATTTTGTACACTGGCAGTCAACAGTACCTTCAGAATCCTGGCAATTCAGTCTCGAAACAGAAGAGCTGAAACAGCTTCTCTTAGTGGTATCCAGAGTCTAGGACGTGCTAAGGAATCAGAATTATGCATCCACCTGCTCAGAGATAGTTAAACCTAGTCCATCGTAAACCTAGTCCAACCTTTTTCAATCTCATGGCTGATAGGCTGTTTCCGGGTGCTGTTGGTGACTTCAGAGATGAGTCGTATTCTAGAAACAAACTATACATGTGCACAGAAGAGAGAAATAATCATTCAAATGGGCATCCCGCGCCTGGTACTGGTGACTTCTGAATGGTTCATAGTAACTTAGCCAGGTTGGCAACGCTGGCTTCGGGAGCAGCCTTGTTTCTTTGCTGTCTTTGGTTCAACTGCCACACAAGTCACTACTAAATATGAGGGCCCTGGGAGAAAGTTCCAGAGAAGGGCTTTTAAATCAACATCTGAGAGGCCCAGAGCAAAAGCATTCTGGGGTGAAAAGCTGAGTCTGCTCCTGGGAGAGGAGAAGGCAAAAGGGACGCTGGGCTGGGGAGGGATGCAAGGGTGAGGGACACCACGACGTCTGCCTTGGGAAACAGTGATTTCAGGAGGCTCAGGAGCTGCCCACCAAGTGCTCGGCAGCTGGCACGCAGTGGCTTGCAGCAAGGCCCTGAGAGCTCCAGCTTGTGCTTCTGTCTGGGCCACTGCACTCTGCTGGGAGGTGCGGTGTCCTTGACTCCCAGCAAAGGGGCTTTCAAGGACAGTGTCAAGATTCCCCGGGAGGACAAGGGAGGTCACTGTGTGTCCCCCCATTTTCAGCTGATGAGACTCTCCTGCACTCCCATTCACGGTCTGGAGCTGCCTGGTGCTCCAGTGTGGGAGAGCTGGGATGACTGTGGGACTGTCCTCCAGGCCACCATGGAACCAACCACGAGGCTGCGATAGGAGCGTGGTAGCAGGTGAGACAGTGAGCAATAAGTCCTAGAGGCTGGGGGAAATTGTAAGATTTGTCTCTGAAAATCTAAGACAAAGTCTCTGCACTGCTTTTTTTTCAGTTTTTTAATGTAGCACTTCCTAATTCTTTTCAGATAGAGAAATCCCGGGTTCCATCTCCCTTTTCTGAATTACCTTCCAATACATAAAAGTCTGATGTCTGAAGGGGAAATATCTTTGAAGGCACTTACCTGATTGAGAGGAGAAATGGGGTAATAAGATCACAGTGTTCTGGCAGATACAGTGACCCTCATAAGAAAACCTACTCCAGGGCGTGTGTCACTGAGAAACCGTGTCTGAATTACACGGGCAAGAGAATGCTAAACAAGGGACACGCATGACTTGTGGAAAAGTTCTCTTGATGGAGAGTTTTTGCAGGACATGAGGCCAAGAACACAGATATTCCCAAACACAACTTTCATGCTAGGGATTACCAGCAGTTCCAAGCTAAAGTCTCCACTCGTAATTTATTTACAGAGTGAAAGAGGGGGACAAATAGAACACACCGCTCACGGAGCACCTGAGGAGCTCGTGTGAAATGCAAAGTTGACTTTGTCTAGTGCAAACATTGTCTGCATTAAATGTATTACTCAGCCTGGTCTACAGCCCTGACTCTAAAGGCTTGGAGGAAGCTGCTCTTATCATCTATGGAAAACTAGATGCGTTTCTCTGCTTTTATGTCGTTATATCACGAACCCTGGATAATGCATTATATTTTCTAATTGTGGTAGCAATGTTTGGGGAAAGTTGATAGGTGTGTGACACTGTGCTTACATTTAATAAAAATCCAGCAGCTCTATAATGGGATTTCCCTGCCACTGCCTTTGCTAAGAATCTAAATTTCATCCAATTTCAAGCAATCATTAACTTTCCCTTATTAAACATTTTAAATTAAGATTCATCTAATATTTATGGAATGCATACCATGTTCAGGATGATAGTAGACACATCCTTGCATATTATCTAATTCAATTGTCACCACCACCTTAGGAGTTTATCCTCTGCAAGTTTTATGGATTAAGAGAATTTGTTATAACCGTAATATTTGATAACTGAGACTAGAACCATTTGGTCAGTCATACAAGCATGCATTCAACAGGTATCTATTGAGCCTCCTCTTTCTGTAATAATGGTAGTAATAAAACATTACGGTTGTTATTACAAGCACAGTCCTTCACATCCTATTTTCACATACAGTCTTGCCTTTAATTCCTGTGTCAGCCAGTCACTCATCTATTCAAAGACAATAACAACAAACATCTTCTACAGCACTAGCCCATCACTATATGATTAAAATCACTTATGCGATTTCAGTTTGATTAATTGAATATGGATTAATTTAGGCTCAGATGCTTAGGAGTGCATCTGATCCGATGTTCACAGTTCATCTGATAGACCATAAATGGATGAAAACATTCACCCTGGAGCCTACTATGAGAGAGAGCAAAACAGATTTGCATCAATTTCAACCCCTGTTCAAAGGGCATGTGCAATGTCTGGGGGCCACATCCTCACTGATCCTTATGAAAATTTTGGAGCAATTCAGAAATGTGTAGCTTCAGATATACGTATTCAAGACTTCCACCTTGACAAATAATATGGAAAATATACTTATGATGCTTCACTCCTGTGAACACAGAGAATGTAAACTTTGGGGGAAGCAATCAAACACTGCTATGTTTCAGAGGGTCAAATGGTATTAAGACTTTTTGACCAAGAAGAGAGTTATCTGGTTATTATGAAAAATTTTAACCTAAGAAATTCAGGACACTTGGGTTTGTTTGCCTCGTTTCCACTTTTCACACCCTTGGGGAAAGCCTACGGTCTCTCTTGAGTTCACTCTTTCCAATGAGAAGGTGGATGGATCACGGTGCTTCCTTGTAGCCTTAAACAACAGTTCTATACGCTTCCTTCTGTGAAAATAGCTGATATTTATTAAAGGATGACTATTGGCTAAACATTTTATAGGTATCATCTAATCTTTACAAAAATCCTTACTAATATTCTCAATATCATTCCCAGTCTACAGATGAGATTATTAAGATTTAGAACTTTCCAAAAGTCACTCAGCCCAACAAGTTGCCAAATTGGGTTTCCCTATTTCCCCCACACTTCCCCTAGTCTGCTGTGCCCTCACTCACTTATTCATAAATATGTAGTAAGAAGACACTATGTGCAAAAAACCCTGTGCAAGGTAATAGGATCTAATAGTGAAGACAAAATTCAGGGTAGCTTTAAGCTCAATACTAGCGGGAAAGACTGAGAATAACCTAGTAATTATAATGGTGTTTGCTGGGAAGTGTAATCCAGAATACTCTGGAAATCTGTGATACTATTTTTGCCTGACCTAGGAGCCACTTGACAATATAGCTGTATTCATTATAAAAGCTCAAATCTTTACATTTTTTCAGGTATCTTCCCCCTTCATTATAACATGGTTTTAGTGTTTTTGTATAATTATTTTTGTAATATGTTTACATCTTTCACTAAATTTGAAGCTTCCTTGAGGACAGAGGCTATTTCTTACTCGTATTTTTATTTTCCAGCACAGACTGGGTGCTTCATAAACTGTATATCTGATCTGAATCTATTGAGATGCAACCCCAGCTAATTTAGAGCTATGATCAGAATCTGCTGCTTATCTGGGGAAAGACAGTCTTCAAAAAGCTTTAAACACACACACATCGCTCACAGGCCAAACAAATAGCAAACTCAGTCATTAGTCCTGGGAATTTTTATTTTTCTTTTTGCCTTGTGTTATACATCCCTACGTGTTTAAAAATGGTCATTTCAGTGGAAAATCAAACTGTCATCAAAAATCAATTAATTTGCTTAAAAACAAAAAACTCACTGCTTAGACTTTGAAATACTAAGTCAAATATTTTCGTGTATTTTTTTAGCAAGTGAAAGTAAACTTCTTCATTATTAAAGGCATACCAAGGTGTTCCTGCAAGTTTCCTCTTCGATCCCCTGGGATTATGTGGGCTGTCGTAATGATCTGGAATGCATGCTAACTTCCTGGGCTGTTGCTTTAATTTGGAAATTAATTCTTACTCATGCAGAGGAAAGTGATACGGTTGCTGAAAATTCTGGGAACTGTGTTATTTTTTGGATTGGAAGACCATTTAAGAGAAGCAGGAGAGTTTAAGAGTTCTAATTTTCTCTATATGGGTTTTAGAGGGCAGATTTCTAAAGATCTCTAAAATAAGGGATCTTTCCTTGGGGATCTAATACATTCCTAGGGGAATCTGTGAACTTGGATGGGGGAAAAATGCATCGCAATTTCAACTAATCTGTGACTGAAATGTTGCATTTTCTTGAGTTATGCATGCGAGTAACGAAACACAGCAGTATTAGCACAACAGTGGCTTTGTCCCCAATAGAAATCAGGGCTATTTTTACATCACGTTACAATTGATACAGATGACTCAAATGTACACATATATACATATGTATATATATATATATGTATATAGTTTCCTTTGTAATATTATATACTTTCTGAACTTAAAAACATTGTTCTTAGTCCTTAGGCTTCATCAGACCCAAAAGGGATCCATGGGGATCAAAATGTAAAAAAGCCCACTCAACAGGGCAAACTTTGGCTTATTAGATGGCGACCTTTCTACCACGTGGCATTGCCCTAAATGGAATGGGTCACCACGTGAGCCAACACAGTTCGTACTTTAGGAGAGGATGGATGGGATCCAATTGAGGGGAATCTCTCATCATATATGGAACCTCAATGGTACCTCTCAACATTGAGGCTCTCTATGCTCAAGACAAAGACAAAGTTCATCTCTTTTTTCTACTTGAATTTGCATTGATTTGAGCCAAATGGCTTTCTGTAAGGAGAAAGGAATCCCTGAGGGCATTACTCATGCCACATATCTTGGTGTTTATAACCGGATGATCTCAAGCATCAGTCATCACTTGTCGGATGAGCAAATTGGACAGCTCAAGGCCACAGCTGAGGATCGGGTGTGGCTGGTGCCCTGGAGTCCAAGCCTATCTGCACGGGCTCCCACTCATGGCTCCAGGATGCACTGAAATTCTCTTTTCATGTTCTTGCTACTCTGCTATGCTGTGAGCTATTTAAAGCACCACGATTATTTTCATCTTTACATTTCCAGTATGTTACACAGTACCTGAATCATGATGCTTAATGTTTAGCAAATGAATGACTGAATAAATGCCCCTGTAGAGGTCACTGTTGCTACAGAACCAGGGACCCTATTTTTTTAAAAAAATGAATTAAGGAAGAAAAATCTGAGAAAGAATAATTCTGCTTTTACTCAGTTTAGGTATCATTATGAGATGGGGTCAGGGCAAACATTAATGCTATGGCATAATGTTAAATTCTGGGTCACCAAGTACTCAAATAAAAACCTCAGAAAAGGATCCTGTTAAAAGTTAGTAGCAACCTCTTTCCTGTTCAATTCAATGGAAGCGTCAATAGCAAATACCTTTCAGGATTGCACAGGCCTTGGCAGGCTCTGAAAATTTCTAGGGAGGTAAAGTGTTTTATTTGGGACTGAAACCGAGGAGGAGTGAACTTCTTATTAGAGGATACCAAGGTGCAAGTGTCTCTTTCATTCCCCTGTGGTTGTGGAACTTGTTTTGGAAGGTACAGCTTGTGCTGAAAGGGAGCGTGCAGAAGGGAGCAAGGGAGAACTTACTGAGCACTTGCTGTATGTTCTACATATTTTAACATATTTAACGTGTGTTCTAAGTATTTTCACGTATCTTATTACATTTTTATAACATTTAAAAAATTAATTAATTTAATCTGTTTACTTTTAATTGTACATTTTTGTGGGATACAGTGTGTTGTTTCAGTACATGCATATATTTTATAATGATCCCCTCTGGGTTGTTAGCCTCTGTACAACCTAAACATGTATCATTTCCTTGTGGCAATCAGGTTCTCTTAGGCAAGATCCTTTTTCCTAGCTCTTTTGAAATATACAGTACAGTATTCTTAGCTATGGTCATTCTGGAACACTCCAGTACTACATGTTTTAGATTCCACATATGGGTAAGTAAGATCATGTGATATTTGTTTTTCTGGGCCTGGCTTGCTACACTTAACATAGTAGTTCCACCAGTTCCACTGCAGATGGCAGGATTTCATTCTTTTTTCTAGCTGAATAGTATACCACATTCTTAATCCATTCATCCATTGATGGACATTTAAATTGATTTCATCTCTTGGCTCTTGTGAATAGTGCTGCAATAAACACGAGAGTGCAGGTATCTCTTTGATATACTGATATATTTTCTTTGGGTATATACCCAGTAGTGGGACTGCTGGATTATAAAGTAGTTCAATTTTTAATTTTTTGAAGAACCTCCAAACTGTTTTCCATGATGGCTGTACTAATTTACATTCTACCAACAGTGCATGAGAGTTCCCTTTTCTCCACCTCCTCACCAGTATTTATTTTCTCTTTTAGATAATGGCCAGTCTAACTGGGGTGAGATGATACCTCATTGTGGTTTTAATTTGCATTTCCCTGATGATTAGTGATGTCAAATATTTTTTCATATACCTGTTGGCCATTTGTCTTCTTTTAAGAAATGTCTATTCAGGTCTTTCTTTTGCCCATTTTTTAATTTGGATTATTTTTGTTTTTGTTTTTGTTTGTTTGTTTGTTTGTTTTGCTGGTGAGTTATTTGTGTTCCTTATATACTCTGGATACTAGGCCCCTTGTCAGATGCACAGTTTACAGACACTTTCTCCCATTCTGTAGGTTGTCCTTTCACTTTGTTGATAGTTTTCTTTGCTGTGCAGAGGCTGTTTAGTGTGATGTAATCACATTCACCTATTTTTGTGTTTGTTTCCTGTGCCTTTGATGTCTTGGTCAGAAAAGCCTTGTCCAGTCAAATTTTGTGAAGTGTGTTCCCTATATTTTCTTCTGGTGGTTTCATAGTTTATAGTTTATTTTTTAGATAAATGCTATTGCTTGCATTTTACTGACAACTGAGATTCAGTTTCCTATTTTCTCACAGTCGTTAAGTGGCTAAGTAAGAATTCAGCCTTAAGAACTCCAAATACCACTCATTGCCTTTTCACTACCAAGTTCCAAATCCCTGCCTTTTCCCTTAATAGTTTTGGCTCTCTCTCCTTGCATTAACTTAGGTTTCATATGGGACACACGAAGATAGAGTCCAGGTAGGTTTAAGTGGATGGGTAGTGAAACACAGAGAGAGTGTGTACTCCTGGTTTGAAGCACAAATTTTTTTTTTTTTTTTGTCTTTTTCGTGACCGGTAAGGAGATCGCAACCCTTGGCTTGGTGTCATCCGCACCGTGCTCAGCCCGTGAGCGCACCAGCCATCCCTATATAGGATCCGAACCCGTGGCGGGAGCGTCACTGCGCTCCCAGCACCGCACTCTCCTGAGTGCGCCACAGGGTCGGCCCATGGAGCAGAAATTTTGAAGTCAGATACACCTGGCTCCATTGCTGTCTGTGTGGAGCAATCACTTAATATCAGTAATCCTCATCTAAAATTGTACAGTACCATTTTAAGAATTACATGAGATAATGCACTTACCCTAGGCATGAAAACTCAATTATTATGGGGGAGGGGGGAGGCAGAGTTTCATTTTATTTTATTTTATTTAGTTTTATTGAAACATAATTAATTGCACATAACTCCTGGCTACAATATTGGGTTTCAATGCCTGTGTGCAATATGTGATGCTTATATCAAGATAATTAGTATATTCAACATTATACAGTGGAAGTGGTTTCATGGCCCTTTACCAGTTTCACCCATAACACCCTATTCCTGCCACTTTCCCACCTCCGGGAATCTCAGTTCCATTCTCTCCTTTTGAAAGTTCAATGCATATTGTCTTCTATCTTTCTTTCTTTCCCTCCCTTCCTTCTTTCCTTCCTTCCATTCTTTTAGCTCCCAATTATGAGTGAGGACATGTGGTATTTCTCTTTCTGTACCTGTCTTATTTCACTTAACATAATTTTCTAGAACTTCATCCATGTTGATGCAAATAGCAAATTTCATTCGTTTTTATAGCAGAGTAGTGTTTCATTGTGCAGATATACCACAGTTTCCTTATCCAGTCATCCGCTGATGGACATTTAGGTTGGTTCCAACTGTTGGCTATTGTAAATAGAGCTGCAATAAACATGGGAGTACAGGTATTTCTTCAACATGATGATTTCCATTCCTTTGGGTGTATACCCAGTAGTAAGATTGCTGGATCACATGACAGTTCTATCTGTAGTTTCTTATGGAAACTCCATACTGTTTTCCATAATGGCTGCATCAATTTACAGTCCCACCAACAGTGTAGGTTAGTTCCCCTTTCTCCATGTCCTCACCAACATTTGTTATTCTCTGTCTATTCGATAATAGTCAGTCTAGCTGGGGTGAGATGATATCTCAGTGTGATTTTGATTTGCATTTCCCTGATGATTACTGACGTTGAGCATTTTTCATGTGTGTGTCTGTTGGCCATTTGCATTTCTTCCTTTGAGAAATACCTATCCAGCTCCTTTGCCCATTGTTTAAATGAGTTGTTTTTAACTAAGTTTGAATTCCTTGTATATTCTGGATATTAATCCCTGGTGAGATGCATAGTTTGAAAATCTTTTCTCTCAATCTGTAGGTTATTTTTTTGCTTTGTTAATTGTTTCTTTTGCTGTGCAGAAGCTTTATACTTTGATATAATCCCATTTGTTTATTTTTTCTTTTGTTGCCTTTGCTTTTGGGGTCACATTCCCAAAGTCTTTGACAAGTCTTACTTCCTGAGTGTTTCCACTATGTTTTCTTTTGGTAGTTTTATAGTTTGAGGTCTTATATTTAAGTCTTTAATCCATTTTGACTTGATTTTGGCATCTGGCAAGAGATACAGGTCCAGTTTCATTCTTCTACATATGGACGTCCAGTTTTCACAGCACCATTTATTGAAGAAGCAGTCTTATCCCCAGTGTATGTTCTTTGTGCCTCTGTCAAAGACCAGCTGTCTGTAAGTAAATGGTTTGATTTCTCGGTACTCTATTCTGTCCCATTAGTCCCTATGCCTGTGTTTACGCCAGTACCATGCTGTACTAAAGCATGTACTATGCCATAGCTGGTTACTATAGCTTTGTAGTATAATTCAAAGTCAGGTAGTGTTATGCCTCTGGCTTCTTTTTTCTTTTTGCTCAGGATTGCTTTGGCTATTCAGGGTCTTTTGTTGTTCCATATGAATATTAGAATTGTTTTTTTTCTATTTCTGTGAAGAATGTAATTGATATTTTGATGGAGATTACATTGAATCTGTAGACCACATTGGATAGTATTGACATTTGCAGTGTTAATTCTTCCAATCCAAGAGCATGGAATGTCTTTCCATATTTTTGTGTCCTCTTTAATTTCTTTGAGCAGTGATTTGTGGATCTTGTTGTAGCAATCTTTCATCTCCTTGGTTAAATTTATTCCTAGGTATTTTATTTTGGGATGACTATTGTAAATGGGATAGCTTTCTTGATTTCTGTTTCTGATACCTCATTATTGGTGTATAAAAATGCTACAGATTTTTGCATGTTTATTTTGTATCTTGCAATCTTACTGAAATTGTTTACCAGCTTTAAGAGGTTTTTTTGGTAGAGTTTTAATTTTTTTTATATGTAAGATGATGTCGTATGCAAATAGAGATGGTTTGAATTCATCTTTTCCAATCTGGATGCCTTTTATTTCTTTCTCTTGCCTGATTGCTCTGGCTAGTACTTTCAATTCTATATTAAATACGAGTGTTGAGAATGTGCATCCTTGTCTGGTTCCCATGCTTAAGAGAAAAACTTTTGGCTTTACCCCATTCAAGATGATGTTGGTGGTGGGTTTGTCATATATGGCTTTTACTGTGCTCAGATACTTCCCTTCTATACATAATTTGCTGAGAGCCTTTATCATGAAGGAGTGTTGAATGTATTGAGATTATCATATGGTTTTTGTCCTTGATTTTGTTGATGTGAGGTATAACATTTATTGACTTGAATATGTTGAACCATCCTTGCATCCGTGGGATGATTCCTGCTTTTTTTTTTTTTTTTTTTTGTCGTTTTTTCGTGACCGGCACTCAGCCAGTGAGTGCACTGGTCATTCTTATATAGGATCCGAACCCGCGGCGGGAGCGTCGCCACGCTCCCAGCGCAGCACTCTACCGAGTGCGCCACGGGCTCGGCCCAAGATGATTCCTGCTTGATCATGGTGTATTTTTTTTTTTTTTTTTACGTGTTGCTGTACTCCGTTTGCTAATATTTTGTTGAGGATTTTTGTGTCTATGTTTTTTAGAGATATTGGCCTGTAGTTTTCTTTTTGTTGTTGTTGTATCTTTGCCTGGTTTTGGTATCAGGGTAATGCTGGCCTTAGAGTATGAGTTTGGGAGAATGGCCTCTGTTTCAATTCTTTTGAATAGTTTGAAGAGAATTGACATTAATTCCTCTTTAAAGGTTTGGTAGAATTCAGCAGTAAAGCCATCTGGTCCTGGGCTTTTCTTTTTTGGGAGACTGCTGATTAGTGCTTCAAACTTGATGCTTATTATTGGTGTGTTCAGGTTTTGTATTTCTTCTTTGTTCAGTCTTGGTAGTTTGTATGTGTCCAGAAGTTTATCCAATCCCTCCAGGTTTTCAGATTTGTTGGCATATAGCTATTTATAATAGTCTCTAATGATTCTTGCTATTTCTGAGGCTGCAGGTCTCATGTCTCTTTTTTCAGTTTTGATTTTTATTTGGGTCTTCTTTCTTCTTTTTCCAGTTAGCCTAGCTAATGGTTTGTCTCTTTTGTTTATCTTCTCAAAAAAACAACTTTTTCATTGATCTTTTTATCATTTTTATCATACCTTTTTATCATTTTTTTGGTCACTATTTCACTTAGTTCTGTTCTGGTCTTAATTTTTTCTTTATGTCTACTGATTTTGAGGTTGGATTATTCTGGTTTTTCTAGCCCTTCGAGGTATAGTGTTAGGTCATTTATTTGAAATTTCTATTCTTATGATGTATGCATTTATTGCAATAAACTTCCCTCTTAGAACTGCTTTTGCAGTATCCCACAGACTTTAGTATGATGTGTCTTTATTTTCATTAGTTTCAAGAAATTTTTTTGATTTCCTGTTTAATTTCTTATTGGACCCATAGGTCATTTGGGAGCATTTTGTTTAATTTCCATGTATTCATATAGTGTCCAGAGTTTCACTTATTATTGATTCTAGTTTTAATCTGTTGTTATCCGAAAAGATACTTGGAACAATTTCAATTTTTAAAAATTTGCTGAGACTTGATTTGAGACCTAACATTTGGCCTATCCTGGATAATGTTTCATGTGCTGATGAGAAGAAAGTATATTTTGTGGTTGTTGGAGGTAATGATCTGTACCTATCTGCCAAATGCAATGGTGAACTCCTGTAATTTTTGTCTGTCTGGGAAATACATTATTTCTCCCTCAGTTCTGAAGGATAACCTTGCTGGGTATAGTATTTTTGGTTTAGTACTTTGAATATATCATTCTATTGTCTTCTGACTTGTGAGTTTCTGTTGCAAAGTCTGTTTCTGTTAGTCTGATGAAGACTCCTTTATAGGTGACTTGACACTTTTCTCATGCTCTTTTGAGGATTCTCTCTTTGTCTTTGAGTTTTGCCAGTTTGATTATAATGTGTCTTGGCAAGGACCTTTTTGAATTGAATATGTTTGGGGAATCTTTGAGCCTCTTTGATCTGAAAGTCTGTGTCTCTCCCTGTACCTGGAAATTTTTCCCCAATTATTTCACAGAATATGTTTTCATTGCCTTTTCCTTTCTCCTCCCCTTCTGGAATACTTACAATTCACGTATTTGTGCATTTAAGGTTCTCTGATAGCTCTCTTAGATTTTTAAAATTTTTTTAAATTCTTTTTCCTTTTTGGTCCACCTGAGTTATTACAAAAAGACTAACTACATGATCAGAAATTCATTCTTCTGCTTGCTCTAGCCTGCTGCTTACGCTAGTTTTGTTTCTGTTTTTGTTTTGTTGAATGAATCCTTCAGTTCCAAGAGTTATGCTACATTATTTTTTAAAATAATAATCTCTTTGCAAATTTCCTCCTTCATATCCTGGATATATTTGCTTAGTACATCGTGTCTTCTAAATGAGTCTTCTGTATCTCATTGAGTTTCCATAAGATTGTTGCTCAAAATTCCTTTTTGGTTATTTCAAGGGTTTCTTGCTCTGTGGGGTCTGGTACATGAGAGTTATTATATTCCTTTGATGGTGTCATATTCTCTTTTCTTTTTCTTTCCTTTTCCTTTTTTTTTTTTTTTTTGTTGTATTCTTAGCATCTCTATGTTTATGTCTGGTCATCTGGTAGAGCAGTTACTTCTATTAATCTGGAGTGGGTTTGAGGAGAGAGACTTCCTCCTCCTATAGATGTGTTTCATATTGACCATTGAGTAGGGTGTTTTAGTGTTTGTTCTGGATAGACACAGTAGTATAGTCTCCATGTGGGTACTTCAGCTGTATTCAGTATTGGGATTGAGTGTGAGTGCCTCCATGGCCTAGGCAGTGGGGCACTTAGTGATTCCTTGCTGAGGTTAGTGACACTGTGTTGATCTGTCAAGGACATGGGAGAGCTCTCAAGTTCTTAGGAAAAGTGCCTGGGTGCGCTATCATTCTTTGGCTGAAGTGGGTAACACTGGGAAGGCTTTTTGGCACCCCAGCTAGCACCTGTGACCCTGATAGGTGCACTGTGAATTTTCTTGCTTACTCTATTTGGGCATCCTGGGTTTCTGCACACTATACGAGTTCCATGTGTGTCTTTCTCTAGATCAAGGCAGTTGCATGGGCTGCCGATGTAGCTCCCATCCCCAGATGCATTACCACAAGGGACAGTATAATTCCCCCTATTGGTTGGCCTCCTGGGTTGCAGGTCTGCCTCACTCATCTCCTTCCCTGGGTTCCCATGGTGACCTTCTTTGTGTCAATGCTGTCAAATGGTTGGTGGGCCACTTGCACAGTGGCAGTGGCTGCCGCAACAGTCTTGGCTGTGGCGGGCCACTCACACAGTGATGATGGCTGTAGCAGGCCTCATGTGCCCAGCAGTGTCTGTGGTGTTCACCATGACAGCAGGGCTCCTTCATGACAATGGCAGTGGCAGTGGCTGTAGCAGCTTCCTGCAGGGCTGTGGTGTCCTCAGATGTAGCAATGGCCACCTGCGGGACTGCTGCTATGTGAGGAGCTGCTCTGCAGGAAGTAGGTGATGGCTGTGGGTCTGGACAATGGCTCTGGCAACTGTGGAGGTGGTGGTGGTGGGCCCGTTTCAATCTTCTTCTGTGGGAGGAATGCGTCCTGGGCACCTCTAGTCTGCTGTCTTCCCAGAAGTCTGTTCTGGAGGCTGAGAAGTCTAGATCAAAGTGCGGGTGGACTCAGTTTCTGGTAAGGGCCCTTTTCTTGGCTTGCAGATGGCTGCCTTCTCATTGTGTCCTCACATGGCCTCTTCTCTGTGTGTCTAGGAAAGAGGGAGAAAAAAAACTCAGTCATTAGTATTAATCTTCTGTTATTATTATTATCACTTTGCAGGCTTTTGATATTAGTAGATTGGAGCTAAGAAGCAATGTTCTTGAGAATGAATACTTGGATCTGTAAAGATTTGCTAAAAGAACAGCTCATTACTGTGAATACTTTGAAATTGAGACTTCAAATCCTATTTTGTGAACTGAGATAAATAAACTGAAGTGTTTGGGTCTTAATTCAATCTTTGAAATGGTAATACCTGGGCTGGCTGGTTTGCTCAGTTGGTTAGAGCATGGTGCTGATAACACCAAGGTCCAGGGTTCAATCCCTGCACTGGCTAGCTGCCAAAAAGAAAAAGAAAGAAAAAACAGTAATAATAGTTTTTGGGAGGAAGAGCTGGTCCAACCCTCTTCATAGAACCTTGACTCACTCCAGTAATTACGGAGCTAGTGCTAGAAATGGCAGGAGATAAAAAGATGGAACATATTTTCAAGGAGCTTACAGCTATGGAGAAGGCAAGACACACATGTCAATAATAAGAATGCAAGACAAAAACTGAATAGAATTGGTAAAGACATGCACAAATAAGGTACCCTGCGTGCTGGAGTAGCGAAATGTTACTTCAAGGGAGGACTTCTTGGGCGCTCCTGTAAGGCCTGGGCAAATCACACAGTGTGCCAGTTTTCACAATTTCCTGTCTGCCTTCTCCACCCCATGACACATGTTATGTATTTGGTGCCTTTTAACTCATAGAGCTTTAGAGATATAGGGAAATGACTTATGTAATCTCTTCATTTTACAGACAAGGAAGTGATGTCCCAGAAAGTTGCATGTGTTTTAAGACTGGGGGCTAGTCTGTTGTAGAATGAGCACTAGAATCCGGGTTTCCTAATTCCCTGTCTGTCCCTTGTTCTGCTACACCATGCTCCATAATGAGCCTCCACCATTAGGCTTAGCCTAAATCAACAGTGCATGAAGTGTTGCAAGATTTCACAAAGGTACAAGGTGCAGCCTATAGCATATGTGCACAGTGGGCAAGAAATCCTTTTGCTTTGGAGGCAATGGAAAGATTTTGTGTAACTACAGCAAAGTTTTGTTGTTGTTACTGTTGATTTTTCCTACTGTTCATTGCAATACTAAATCATCCCAGAGCTTGGACTCCCCAAGGCTTAGGTTCACCGAAATGGTCCCAGCCATCCTAGAAGCCCAGCACTGCCTTCAGCTGGGGTGATGCATGAAATAGCAGCTGTAGCCTTTGACTCTCCTTCCTGGGTTTCCAAGTGCTGCAGTGCATTTGGCTTGTTGCAGTAATAGCGACGACTCTTCCTCCCTTCTGTTTGGACCCGGGAATTGGTATGGAGTTAGGATGGATCTTCTCTGTGATGTATGTGCTCAGATTTCCACCCATCCCCAGACCAGTGTCTCCTCTAGTCCAAATGCCTTATTTGGACTGGTTTATTTGGTCATGCTTTGAATTCCTAAAACAACAAATGCAGCCTCTGGATAGGATTCAGGGACAGCAATGAGTCTGTGTCAGAATTCACCCAGAACTTTCTTCCTCCTGTTTGTCAGAGGATGGTCACTCTGGAGGAAAACATTGTGCTCTTCTTTAGCCAGGTCATGTGGATACACACAGTGCTCCTTCTGCCCACCGCATGTCCCTTTTGTTTCTGGAAACATACCTGCACACAGCCAGGCATCCACCTGGGAGAGACTCTGCAACAAATAGTAGACACATCCCTCACTTACTCTGGATGGAAAAATGGATGGATGGACGGGGTGCAGCAGTCCTTACCCATAGTGTCCCCAGAGAACTACGAGAGCCAGCAGCCAGATGGACTCTTCGCTGTGGGCAAGTATTGTTCCTTGCAGAGACAAGCAGACATTTGAGTCCAGAAGAGAAAGCAGCAGGGAGCAGGTCATAGATCAAGCAGGGCATGTCCAGAGCAGAAAAGTCACATTCCACGGTGACTTCATTTGTACTTGCTGTCCTATGCCAGCTGGGTTATGTGCCACTGACTTCAAGTGATTGGGCTGTGGAGGAGAAAACAAGTAGTAACTCCTAATACCTAGTTTTCTAAATCCAAATTTGGAGCAGAAATTTTATTCATTGGGTTGAATGAGACAGCGCTGCTGATGACTGATGTTAGAACAGGCGCCATACGGATTTGTACAAAGGGAAGAAAATAATCCTCAGTTGTAAAAATGTCTTTGGTCTTCATAAGTGTGATTTGCACCCACGTGTTTCTGTCAGGTGGTTTTTCTATAAACGATTATTCTTGGACTAATAAAAAAAATTTCCTTTAGAGTGATTGTACATTTTCCCAGATTATCGGTGTAGCATGCAAAATCCCATCACTTCAGAAATGGAACCAATCAAAAGCAGAAAGGCCATCGGGGTCTTTCGACTCAACAACACCAGAACAGTAGTCCGGCTACCAAAAGTCCCTTTAATGATGACAAGAGTATGACCTTTTATAATTACCAAACTGCACTGTGAAAGTCGACATGCAGTCCTAATTCTTGCATTAGATATTCCATTGATTCTTGATGGTGGCAAAATTCAGATTGTTTCCATACGATTAAAACAATGAAGTTTGGCCAATTGAAGTTTGGAACTGTTTAGTCAATATTAACTGCAGTGCTGTTGAACTGATTTTCTGCTTCAAATGACAACGAGAACTAGGAAATAAACCCGGAATACCTATTAAGGTGGCTTCTGAATGTATAGAATGTGTTCATGACACACAGACTCAATAATTTCATTTAAAAAAGGGAAAAGATTTTTTCCATCTCTGTAATCCCCAGCAGCTGGCACAGGGTAGTTGCCTCCAAAATGTTTTGGGGGTGCATGAAAAAACGAATAACTTAGAGCATGGGGATTTGAATGTAATGATCTCTAATTATTTAAATCTAACAAATTCACAGGGAATGCCAACAAATTGGCCATCAGCTTAGAACTTCAGCCCTATATTGTCAGCGTTCTGATTTGTATATATTCATAAACGTTTATTGAGTTTCTGCAATGTGTCAGGCACTAGGACTCTAAAAAATGACAAGATCGAGTCCCTGCTCTCCAGTAGCCCCCAGTCCCCTGGAAGGAGCAAACACATAAACAAGTAACAGCCACATGCGATAGTAAGGGTGACCTCTGAGCACGGTGAGGTGGGAACAGGCGGAGACAGACGTCTGACCCCTGGTTCTGCACAGCAGGGCTGGGAGGCCCATTGCCCTGGGAGGGGCTGTGTGCTCTCCAGCTCAGACTGACAGCTCCGCACATCATCTCTTCAGCAGTTCATTTTGTTGTCATTGTGCCAGTACAGCAGTTCTGCTGTACATTTTCCCCTAGTTCCTTGAACTTTATAAATGAATGCATATAGTTTGTGGCAGCCCCAATATCCTGCTGACCTGCCTACCTGGGGTTGAGCAGTCCCCTTCCACACTCTGTGCTCTGACAGCTCTGGCGTCTGGGATTTGCTGCACACCAGAGATGATAGTCTTATTCCTGGCTTTATCCTAAAGGATTGTCACCACAATCATAAGAAAAAATCAAGTCACATTAAGGTATAGCTCTTTGAAAAACTGTGATCTGAGCAAGGGAATGTGCCACAGTACAGTAGGGACACTCTTTGTTCCTGGTTTCATATCTGGCATTGGCTGAATTTCAGTTCATGAGAAAATGGGGCAGATTAGGCCTGTAGCTTCCAGCCTTTATTTACGTGGGCACTGGCAGAACATAGGCTGGAGAAAGAGACTATTGAAAGGTCAGATCCTTTGCTTTCTGTTTTTTTCTTTTCCCTCCCTCCCAAGTACGTCCCTGGAGATAATCAAATGTTTGTTTTTCTATCAGTCTAAGTTTGGGTACCCCTACGTGACTACAGGCAACTGAGTTGAAATTGTGTTTCATAACAGAGGCTTAACCTGGAGTGCTCTAAACTTTTCTCAAACGCCTGAGATGGCACTAAAAATTGACTTACTCACATTGTGACTCAGGCAGGAGGACACACAAATGTCCTTTGGTAAGTAGCACTTGGGGCAGAAAAGTAATTCCTTTATGGCTTTGCACCTCCTTATTTCCTCCTGGAGAAATATAATGGATCTCTCAAACATTGACTAAGTTTTTCCTACATAACAAATGTTATATGAAATGATTGATTAGATTCAGGATTCACCTAATATTTAAACAAGGAGGCTGTCCATCTCCCAGCTGAATTCAGGAATGTCAATCATGCAATAGCAACAATGGCGACAGAAATAATGTCTATAAAAAAGTCTATCAATCATTAAGACCGTGCAATAGTAGAACAACCTGAGAGTGACTCTTAATATAGTAGCCACAACTTATTTAGGGTTTATTGTATGCCAAGGACTGAAGAAAGTATTTTAAGTGTATTTAATTCTTAACAACAATCCTATGAGAACAGCAAAGTCATCCTGTTCTCCAGAAGCCAGAGCACCAAGTTATTTCCCCTGGAATTAAAGTTAGGCCCTTTTGTCTGCCTCCAAAACTCTTAACCTTCATGTTGGACTGTGACCTGAGCACGTGATTAGGTGTTCTTTAAATGCAATCTCATTCAGTTCCTTAAGCAAGCCTAAGAGGCAAGCATTCTTGCTCTGCCTTTCATCCAAATGAGGGCCCCAAGCTGCACTGCCAATATCGAGGAGCCAGAGCTCAGACCCAACATGGCCTGACTCCAAAGCCCATGTTCTCCATCGACTCAGGCTGACAGGTTCCAGAGCGTGGTCCTCCTTCATAGACTGTCTTCCCAGTTAATGATGGAAACATCGACTTGACCCTTGTTACGGGCTAACTCACATGGAGACTATATATATATGTATGGAGACACTGAACGAAGTTTTTTCTTTGGATTTCACTGTACTATTCCTTGAAGATATTATTTATAAGTATATATATGCCAAAGAGCATAAACCAACTTAACATGGTTTCTCTTGGGTCTTTCCTTATATCTTGTTTTGAATTTATTAGTAAATTCTCCAATGTTCTATCCAAGTACCGTGGTCTCATAACTCATTTTAAATGGCAAGATGAATTTCTTAGCCTAATTTTCCTGACCTCTTAGGTTGGAATACCCAATAATTCTTCCCTAAGTTATTTTCAGGAAAAGAATAAAGAGTGACCCAATTTCCATCTGTTTATTCTTTCACCAGCCATATTTAGTGATCATTTCCTCTGGATGAAGGTCTTCAGTTCCATGCAGAGACTGATTGACTCTACCCCAAAATGCCACCAAATGTGGTCTGTGCATCGTGTAGTGAGGAACTTGATCTCTGGGAATAAAGCTCCTCTCAAGACTAGGGTGACCATAAAATGTGTTGTCCAAACTGGACCACTTTTCAGAGTGAACAAGGGCCAGCAGGCAGAAGCTGGGCCACTGCAGGGCCAACCAGGGCCTGGAAAAAGGGTGAAATCTGGTTACCAAGGTCATGCCAGCTTTTTCAGATAACATAGTTCTTGCAAATCCCATATGTCATTTAACAGACAGTGAGGATAATCATGTCTATTCATTTACAAATGCTGAGAAACTACTGTGTGCCCGGACTAGGCCAGACACTATTGAGGATTCCCTGATAAAGTTCACAGTCTAGTGAGAAGACACAGGTGACTTATGTTAGTAGCAGGAACAATTCTGACCAATGTTAACTGAGAATTTTCCATATGACACACACTCTGCTGATTGATTTTTTTTGCCCATTATCTCATTTAATCCTCACCTAATCCTGTGAACTAGGTTATGTTGTTTTGTTTTGTTTTTCCCAGTCAGGATACTAAGACTCAGCCAGTCCAAGGTCTCCCAACATGTAACTGGTGGAAACAGGATTCAAGCCTCGGTGTGTGGGGTTTCAAAGCCTGCTTTACTGCTCCCCTGCAGAGAACACTGAGATCTATGTCATGGTAGAGACAAGAACCAGGTGACAGTGGACCACAAAAAAGCCTTTTATCCCTTCCAGTCATGCATCAGCACAAGAGGAGGGAAAGCTTCACAAAGGAGGTGACATTTGAGATGGGCTTTAAAGATTACCTAGATTTTCATCAGGGAGCAGAGACATTCCAGGCAAAGTGCCAGCCTCATAGCCCGGTGCATGGGCCAGAGGAGCAAACTTGTCCCCTGCAACACTAATATGTGAGGGACAGCAATGGAACCTGTGTGTTGAAGGCTGCCTGCCTCTGCAATGGAGAGCAGGAGAATGCCCAAAGTTGGCCACATTTTTTGAGGCACAAAAATGAATGATCACATGCAGAGTTGTCCTACCCCTAAGAATAGTTTCTATCACATTTCAGAATTGTTGTAGACTCTCCGTGTTAAGCAGCTAATCAAGGAATACATCAAGACACACTTGAGCAAATCCTATTTGTCAGAAGACACCAAACATTGGCATTCCACCAAAGTGATTTTGAAGATAAATAAAAAGCACCTTTTTAATTGATAATTTTTTAAGTTTAAATCTTTTTTGATGTCAATGTTTTCCAAAAGTAGTATTTATATTTCTCAAATACCCAAAAGGGCACCGTTATGATGGTATCTCATTGTGTCCACTAGCACAATAAAAATAGTTATAAGACAATCTCTTCTCACGTGAACTTGGTCTACAAATAAATTGTGTCTGACTGCATTTCACTCCAGGAATCACGAGATGTGTTGATTAGTAATATTTCATTTACCTTCCTGGTGAAATTTAATTTCAGAAGCAGTCTCAAATCAAACCTACCTACCATTATACACTGACTCTTTAGTTTAATGTATTTTGTTGGTTCCAATGCCAAGAAAGAGTATCTCTCAGCTGTATCCTCAGCCTTCAAAATTCTTCCAGATGTAGCCCAGAGTGGGGGCTCCCATCATGGACTTTTATATCCTTAGAACAAGATTGTAAAGTTTTACAGCCAATTGTAGAACCATGATCTGAAAAACCTATTCAAACATTTCCAACATGAATTTCATCATATGGTATAGAATTAAGAGCCATTTATTTTATATCAAAACCATCCCAAAGAGTTCCCTACTTTGTATTTCATCAGGAAACCAGATTGCCAGGGCAAGTACGGTGCCTACTAGCTTGGCTGCTGGAGCTGTTTCAAAACCTTCTGGATGACCACCAAAGGCCCTTCCACTTCAAAAAAACTCCCTCACTTTTCAGCAAGGCATGACTTATGACCGGGACTTGGGCAACCCAGTCCATCGCCATCTGTGAAAGAGCAATCCATTTCCAGATCATTAGAAAAACTACCACGCCTAGTGCTTTGTTGAAATAATGGCCAGAAAATGTTGGGGGTGGGAGATGTGGGGAAGAAGGAACGAATGAACCAAGAGGGAATTCCACCTAAAAATGTGCATCCACTAACATGAGTAATCGGGAATGCCAAAGATGTAAGATATTCTATATGCATGGACCAGTATGTTCCAAAGTATATAATACTAATCTCCATTGCCAGATGGTGAATAATTTACTTAGGCATATCTCTAAACAATGTAATATTTTTCCAGTTTTCTAACAACATTAATTCCACTTCATTCAATCCACTCATTCAGCAAGCCCTTCTTGAGCCCCTTGGATGCATTAGTCACTCTGCCAAGCTGTGGGAATGCCCTGGAGGATTGGAACTGCTTGATTTATGTTCTCATGGAACCAATTACAGAGGCAGAGAGTGAAAAATAAACAAGCAAATAATAAATAATTTTGTTAGTTGCTATGTAGAAAATAGCATTGGGTGGTCAGGGAAATTTCCTTTGAGGAAATGCCAGTTGAGAAGAAGCCAGTTAAGACGTCAGTTTTAAGAGGCTGGAGGAAGAACCAGCCCCATATCCCTTGCCCAGGAATCAGCAGGACCAGGTGAGTTCTAGAAACCTCTAGAAGACAGGTGTGCTCAGAGCTTAGAGTACAAACGGCAGTGGAACAATTTCAGGTGGAAAAGCAGACAAGGGTTAGAACTCTACTGGGCCATAGCCTTGGTAAAGACTTTGACATTTATTCTATGGGAATGTTATTCCACATTGGCTGAGTACCACAGAATGAACAGCATCTAGTAATGAAAGACATGGATCTTCAGATAAATGTTCTTACAATACAGATGAGATTGTGACACTGTCCTGCTCACAGATCACTGTTTGCCAAATATGTATATAAATACACATAACAGTCTGGATGGATGGTGTACATTTTAACAGGGTTATCTCTGGGTGGTAGTCATCTCAGTGATTTTAATTTTCTGCTGATCTATACTGTCTCATTTTTCTCTGATTGATCTGTGTGACATAGGAAGACTGAACTTCAGAATAGGAAAAAATAATCAAACCCGAGAGTAGAATCAGTCAAGTCATTCCACTAGAGAGAGAAATTGATTTGATCTAGGAATGTCTATGTCATATGTCATGCATATATTCAAGAATTCTCCCCTGACTGCCTTGGTGACCGACACATCTTAAGTCCTTTCCTCACTTTGCTGCATCCTCTCATTTGTCCAGTTTCCTTCAGTTTCAGTAGAACAGTAGGACTGACCAGAACCCTGGAAAAGCATCTTCAAACATGGACTGCCTTTGCCAGAAGCATCTGAAGTGGAGACTGGGTAAAGAATTGAAATCGACACATTTGAACTCATTCTTTAAGATCCATTTTAACTACAGTGAAGCAGCGAGGTACAAGGTTGAAACCCAGCTGAGCCCAGTTCTGTGCTGTCTGTGAACCATCACCACGCACCTGCAGAGTTTGGTTACTGGTTTTCTTTTGGGAGCCTGGTTTGTGCGTCTCTCCTCGGCCCTTTCCCTGAGTCCTCCTTCCTTCCACACCAGCATCAGGCACTGGGTGTCTTCTCTGCTGATAAGCTGAGTCCTGGACAAGTGTCAGCACTTGGAGAATTCACTAAGTATGGAAGAAGCTGGAAGATCAGGGCGAACTGTGCTGAGGTCAGGTGGTAAGAAGTGTCTCTAAAGAGTGGTCTGGTCTCCACAGAGAAGGGGGTCAGCACCCATTTCTGCTAAGGGGTGAGCAGGAGAAAGGTAAGTTAGACTAATTATCTAGAATAAAAAATGGACCGTACTTCTGCTAGTAATGGATTTCTAGGCCAGGGAGCTTTATGAGGATTCAGAGCAGACTAGTTCTTGGCAGATGACATTATCAGCAAGCAAATAACTCTGTCCTCTGCAGATGGTTTAACATCATCCCTGTGCGGTGATCTTGGTGTTAATGTTATGTGGAGGCAGAGAAAAACTTTCTTTAAATCTGCTGGTGAAGATTAACAGTTTCTAGAGCAAACCATAGAAAGGGATTTTCTGCTCTGATTGTGTGTTTTGTTTGTTTGTATTTTTAATGCAATTTCTGAGTTAAATATAGGAAATTTCTCTCAGTTCTTTATCTTGAGGGAGGGCTTGAGTGGGAAAATTGCTCTAAGTAGCTCATTAGATGCAAATTCTTTTTAAACGTGCCAGCTTCCTTACCCCTAGTGCTCTCAGCTCAGCATTCTTCAGACCCAAAACTGGCGTTCTTCCTGGGTGGAGCAGGTGACCACATGTCCCTTGCAAATTCTTGAGGGGTTCCCCCACCGGCTTTAATCTCAAGACTGCAGTCTCTGCTGAGTAGTCGCCCCTGGGAGAAATAGAGCATTTAATCTGTTTAATGCCAGTCATTGACACTACGATGTTAATCCTTTGGTCACAGCTGAGTTGCAGGTGACAGTAGCAGTCAGGCGAGAAGACTGAAAGGTGCCCCACAGGCCCCCCCTGATGAGGTCCTCACAGGGGCCTCCCCCAACTCTGCGCTCTACGTGCCTCCTTCTCTCCACCCAGTCCTGGCCCTGACATGCAGGTGACACTCACACAGCCCCTTGACCTACACAGTCTAAGTTGAGTCTCGCTACAAATGTCTGAAATTGAGCAAATACAGTGACCCCCTCCATTGATAAGCAACCTGAATTCTCAGGTAAGGGTCTTGCAGCTAATACATGGGTGGGGGCCCAGAGGTTCATTTCCATGCCTTTCTCTCTGTCCAAACGGAAGGGCAACCACAGCAAGGGACACAGATGGCAATAATGGAACCCTTGTGTGGGGATGGGCCAGCTACCTCTCCAAAGGATTCAACCAGCGGAGGGCAGCGTCTGAAATAAAGTGGAGGTGAGCAAGGTGAAGGGACAAAGAGGGAAAAAGGCAATGGAAGAAGGTGATTTGGAAAGTAGAATTTACGTAGAGCACGTGTGGCCGTCAGTGGGAAATTAAGTCCTGCTGGATGAACAGCACCGCCTTGGAAAAAGGCACGGACAGCAGGGATATTTGGTGCCATCAGATGCATGCAAAGTTCCTAGTAGCAAGGCTGGATTATATAAGGACATTGGCAATTTGTCCTTAGCTATTTGTCACCTCTTTATATTGTCTTAAGCAATGTCTGTATTTGCATGTGGTTGGGTGATCCTGATGTTTACTCAGGCTGAACGTGTTCTGATTCTTTTTGCCACCTTTTCCCTCCGTGAGATTAATGCATACTGCGCCAGATAAGCAATATTTTCTGCAATTAAGGAATGTTTCCAAAGCGTCACATTCCAGAAGTTGTACTTTTAAATGGTGATTCAGTGTCATTACTGATCACCAGGCAAAGTGCAGGTAGACACAGGAAATGTTTTTTTAGGACTCACCCAGGCAAAACAAAATCCTAAAATCCCATAAAGGGAAATTGTCATCACCATCAAAATAAGAAAGTGTGCTAAAGAGGAGAAAGAAAATGCAAGAGGTTTTAACAGAGCAAATCTAAAATTTAAAAAAATCGGCAATGAATCCAGAAATAGTTTCTGAGAAGTATGTTTTCCTAGACTTTATTTGTCCTTTGGGATCCAAAAGTTATATACATTAAAAAAAAATCCTCCTTGGATCAAAGAAGAGAAAAGTATATAAGAGTTTTCTTCATAGAATTGTATTCAAATCAGAAACTAATACAATATTTTTCACTCTTACCGTGAATTGCAGTGGTGGTTCTCAAAGTGAGGTTCCGTGACCAGCATTATCTGCATAGCCTGAATGCTCGTTAGACAGGCATGTTCTCAGCCCCCAGCCCAGACTTCCTGAATCTGACACTGTGGGAGAAGCCAGCACCCTGTGCTTTAATGAGCCTTTGGGTGATTCCGAAGTTTGAGAACCACCGCATTGCAGAGTCACCTTTTGGGCTCCAAATAGAAACCTGTTGAAGCGTTGACTAAATTATTAATACAGATGCTTTATTTTGGAGAACCACCGAAATCAGAATCTCTGTTTCCTATTAGTGTACTCTGTCATCAGCATCTCCCTAAATATGAAAGGCAGATATATCTGTATCAAAAATTCTATATTAGAACTCATATTCAGTAAATAGCTATTTAGATAGATGAGATTGGCAGGCATAGAAAAGCTTAATTCCAAGTGCACAGAAAATTCAATTCTTAGATAAAAGAATATTTTATACTAAAAAAATTCTTCCTGAGTTCTAAAGCAATAAAATTTAGAAAAATAATTTCTTTTCAATAAAATTACTTATTAATTTTTATAACTTAATTAAAAAGTTATTAGTTTTAAATGTAATTTTAATAACATTATTATGAAGCTATAAAATTCCACCTGCACCTTTAGACAGGTGTTATTTTAACTTGAAATGTTTGCGCAATAGCCACAATCTATTGAGAATTTACAACATATCAGGCCTCACTAACCTTTATAACAACATGAGATGGGTTTTTTGTAGATGGTAATTGAGACACAGAGAGGTTAAGTAACTGGCTCAAGATCACACAGCTACTGAATGGCCAGAGCTGGGTTACAAACCTAGTCTGTTTGGCTCCAGAGTTTATGCTCTTAGCTAACAGGCTACACCTCCATCATCCTAATTTCTTAAATACAAGTGTTTATATAAGAGGCAATATCTTGAATATGTTACAAATAAATTTTGCATAGAAGGTGATGTTTACAGGAGTAATTAACAAATTGAAGCAAGTGTCTCCATAAACTTTTTGTCAAAGCAAGTCATCAATTATTTAATCGCGATCCTGTATCTTGATTAGGCACATCAGTAAGTGAAAATATTAGTTGATCATTGGTATGAAGAGAAAAGCTTGTGAAAATTCAAACCATTTTTATTTTCGACAAGCTGAGAACAGAAATTTAACAAAATCCTAACGTGGCTATGCATGTTTCACCCTTGTTTACATATTACTCTGAACTATTCTAGCATTGACATGTACTTTTTAGGTTTTAAAGTTGCTCCAGTTCTAGCATCCTGGAGGGGTCTCTACATTTCTAGAAGTGTCTTGACTTTAGATTTACATGAGTGTCATTGAGGGTAAACAAATGAGGTAAAATTTATGTGACACATAATGACATTTTGGTCAATGAGAGATGGCATGCAGTATGGTGGTCCCATAAGATTATAATGGCTACACCATATAGCCTAGGTGTGTGGTAGGCTATACCATCTAGGTTTGTGTAAGTAAGTGCAGTCTGTGATGTTCACAGAACAACAAAATCCCGTAACAATGCACTTCTCAGAATATATCCCCGTGGTTAAGTGACGCGTGACTGTATTCCTGACTCACACCAGCCATGCTACTTTTTTACCTGTGCCCTCACACAGCCACAGGTAAGGGTATGGTCACAAGGCAGTGATGCAGTTGTGGGCAGAGTGGCTCATGTATCCTTTGCCAGGCACATCTTCTGTCCTTTAAGCTTATGTCACCTCCCCTGTCCTTCTCTCCCCCAGAAACTCCCTCTTGTTCCAGCTTCATTTACCAATCAAAATCCTAAGCACACTGCAGAGCCCCAGTGACAGGCCACACACTCTGCAGTGAAAGATTGAGAACTGGTTTTGCATAATGTCACCTCGGGTCTTCTGCCTCCAAATCTGTGCTCATTCCAATGCACGTCTGTCCTCAAATACTGGTTGAATGAAGTGACAATTTTGAAAAATGAATTAATCATTTCTGGGCATAGTCAGGGATCCTACTGTGAAGCCGTCATTCTGACTTTCCGTGGCTTCTCCACGACCTTCTAGGCTTCTCCACACATCTCTAAGCTTCTCCATGGACAGTGGTGGTAGGGGAATGGGTACAAAATGTAACTGCCACGTAGAATCTGACAGATGTGGCCTGGGGAATTCCTCTCCCCTCCCCTGATGAGTGTTCCAAGGGGTAGGAGAAAGAAACTTCTAATCTAGAAAGTGCCAAGCAGCAGATGAGTTCCCACCTGAACGTGAAGGCTCTTTCCTTCTATCCCAATCCCAGTCCCTCTCACAGGTCACAACACATGGTAGTTATTGTATTCTGGACAGCATCTCCCCGACATTGCAGTGGGCATCTCAGCTGAGAACTGAGAACCAGCTGTCCAGCCAGGGAAGAAAGCAGCTAAGAGCAGAGCAGGAGAGGAGGAAAGCAGCCTCCCACGTGGGCTCTAAACTCCTGCTCAGCCTTGTTCCCCAAGCTCCATTGTTTATAGAAAGTCTGACTTACAGATTTCTCAAATTACATTCCCCACCATACCACCCCCAGCTTGTTGAAAAATGCAGATTCCCAGTCTGTGCCCCAGGCCTTCCCATTCATTAGGGTCTACTAGAGAGTCTTGAAATCTGCATTTTAAATAAAGACACAGGTGATTCTAATAAAGGTGATTAGTAGATCACAGTTTGAGAGACAGTGAGGAAGTATGTGCCTCTGTGAGTGGGCAGGTGGACTATTTGTGCCGGTCACTCCAGCCTGCTGTTTCCCCCATGTTCCTGTTATAGATGATTATCTTATTAACCTTCATCAGCAGCCTTAGAGACTGCCATATATTTGGCTGGAGTCCACAGAATTTATGGCATACACAGAATTTATGGCATAGTATGTGCTAACAACTTGGATTTCATTCCTTTTAGCAGCTGTGAAATTGAGGTGGCAGAGCCTGGGTGGAGGCAGATTGGAAGTAAATCAAAACAAAGTAATTGACTAGGAAATATGGCATACTCATCAGAAGCTTTGTTTAGGAAGCTCTGTGAGGCCCAGCGGTGGAGCAGCAAGTGTTTTTTATGCTCATTTTTTAGAGGAGCAAATTAAGAGACAGGGAATTGCCTTGCCAGAGATCCCAGAGTGAAGAAGCAATGAGCAGAGTGAGCCCACCTCCCCGCACCTGCCAGTCTCAGACCCACCTTCAGCCTCCTGTCCTTTGAATTTAATGCCACATACCAACAAAGATTCATGAATTGCTCTCAAGAAATGACGACTTCAAATTCTTGGATATTTTGTCTTTAGTAAGTGATTTATTTAGTTCAATTCTAAAAATGTAGATTGGCTCACATAGATTCATTTTCGTTGTGAATTTCCATAAACCTACTGGCTGAAATTACAAAATATTTTGTATAGAATATACATATAAGTAACTGTAAGTTATGATTTAAAGATTGCTAATATTGTTAATTATGCAATTTACTAGTTTGTGAATTGATCAAAACATCTACAAACTTGGCCCAATGACTAATTTTCTAAACTGTCATTTCTCCAAGAAATATGCTCGTGATGCTCTGGTTTTCAAGTTAGACCTCAATTGTGTTCAAGAAAGAAGTGCATAAATGGCAGACCCAGATCTCATCCCACAGCACATATAATCTTCATATTTTTAATGTCCAAAAGATAGGAGCCAAAACTGAAAACAAAACGCCTCAATATTCAAGATTGGTACAACATATTTATGTGTGTCATTGCTGGAGAAAGTTATGTTTATAGTAAAGTAGAGGAATCTAAATTAGGAACACACTAAGATTTCCTTTTTTTTCTATTTTTTTCTTGTGTAACACATGACAGAAGAAACATGTTTTTAATTTTAGGATTTCTCTTTGTTGAAATAAGTTGCGACAACATCACTTTTATAGTCAACTCAATCCATGTTAGTTTTCAGGAATGGGACTTCTATTTATTTTGATATTGACACTGCCAAGAATATTTGTAAAGCTCAGTTAAAGAAGAGATCCTTGCTTTGCATGACTCTGTAAAGGAAACTATGAAGACCCACTCTAAACAAAAGACTTATTTTAGCACCTACTGTTAATAGAGAAAAAGATTATATTGGATAATTTGTGTACACATTTAAAATATAAATCTCATTGATTTGCTTATTAAGTAAATAATGGAGCTGAGCAAGAAACACCATGTAGCACTGTACTAAGAAATATACATCAGAAACAGAAGAAAAAATTTTTCAAGTTAATTTTTATCACGTACTACTTTCTGCAATATTAATTATGTGGTTTTTAAAATAAAATATTGGAAACTAACGTAAAAGGAACTGGCAGTGTTTAAAAACCTCAACCCGCAGAGTTTAAACTCACTGAGTTTAATTTCATTCTAATTGGGGTATCTGAAATTTGACGAAGAAATTGTTTTAATTTCTGATATATTCTCTATCAGGCCCAACTTGGTTGTTTTTACTCCAAACGAGGAGTTAAGTTTAAAACATTTTAGTCTTCTGAGTATTTTAATTGGAATTGGGTTCTTGGCACCCCCACCCCCATTTCCCACTATAGCACTGAGCAGGGTCAGTCAGGGCAACTGGGCAGCCTTTGGGAATATGGACTCATGGTGTGGTTTCATGGTTTCTTAAAAAAAAAAAAAAAGTTTTGTAACCAAACTGAACCAAAGCTATGAATCTCAAGGGTTGTGGCTTGCTGGAAACCTGAACAGGAACTATGGACTGGTGATGCTAGTAATGCCACCAGCTGTCACGAAGGCAAGTCTACACTCCCCAAGTGACACCAGCTACAGTCAGGAAAGGGAAGGCAGACCCACTCCCCAGATTAGTAAAAGGCTCCAATTGAGTGGAAAAAGGTGGCGCAGCAAATCAAGGTTCACAGAAAACCTAGAAGCTTCTGCAGCTGGCCCTGTAAATTCAACCAAGTTACCTATGAACCCAGATTTGTAGTTAAGCTTTCACGCTGCCCATTGAGCCCCTAGGTTTTCTTTATTGCCTGTATTCTCCTGAGAATTCATTTTCTACAAGGCGTGTGGTTGTTTGCCATGGGAGAAATTTGGAAGAAATGATTATAAAGTTACTTCCACAGGACACATAGCCATTTGATGAATCTTCCTTCTTATTTTGGGCAGAAATCCTTTCTTTCTTGGGTTTCACCATGGATGCTGTTCTGTGACTTTACAGATATGGTTTGTTCTTTTCCTCTTTCACGTTTCCGACAGAGCACATGGCACTCCAGCTCTGATGTTGTTCTTGAATCTCCTTCTGTGTAAGCTTTCTTTTTTCTTTAATTAACAATCTTGCTATGACGGTATTAGGAATGAACAACTTATTAATAATATAAATACAACCACACACTAAACGTAAGAGAAGAGTGACCCTTTGGAAAATTCCCCGTGTGTTATTGAAAACTAAATTTTCATTAAGCAAACCTTAGATTTATCTTCACTTCCACTATGTGGTCTCAGATTTGTTCACATGGGAAGTATGTTCTCATGGAATTAGTGTTTGGAAAAAAAAATAATAAACATGGGGAATTCTGGACATTATACTTTGTCCAACAGAAAGATTGCCCAGCCAGCAGCAAAATTAGGCTCACTTTGCCCCCTTTTCTGGAAGTCAGTGGTGATGGATGGCTTCAGTTAGGCCAGGAGAGTTCCAGTTTCACATGGTGACTCCCAGCTGCTTAACTTTACCTGCCTGACTCTTGGAAACGATCTGGCTTTGCGACCTCTATTTTAGAAATAAAACAGACCAGATTTGTGGCTATCTTTAGCTGTGAATGATAAAGGTGGGGGGTAGAACAAACATTTGCACTGAGACGACTAGCTAAGGCAGAGGGTGAATAGTGCTACAATGAAATAAAACAAAAAAGAAGACAGGTCAAGGAACAGTCTGTGGAGTTTGATAGTACCTTCATGATCAAAATGCTACTTTAATTTTGGATTTGGCTATTGATGGATCTTGTTATATTTTAGAGAATTCCTGTCCGTGTCATATCTTGTTGACCAAAGGGCATGCTGACCACAAAGATTGTTCCAAAACCACCTACTCGTCTTTCCTTCTCTCTGCACATCCACTCCGCCCCCACCTCTGCACCAGCCATTCCCACTTCACTGAGTTCTAGGCTAACTAGCACGAGCTCTTTCAACTTTACTAGACCCATCTGCAGATACCTGATGTTCCTTTTCTCTTCGGCAGGTCAACGTCTCTCCTTACTTTTATCCATAGCCTCCTCCTCCTGTCCTCTCAGAGGAAAAGCACCCCCTTCTCTTCCAAGGTCTACACCTGTGTCTCGGGTCTCCTGATCACATCACATAAATGAACAGGTGAGGTAATGTAAGAAAAGTACACGTGCCATGTAAGGGAAGTCAAATAAAAATAAACTCTTAATGCAATGTTTTTAAAAATCAAAATTAATGCCAAAAAACCCATGATGAACAAAATATCAAAATTCAGAATAAAGGTCGTGTCAGCAGTAACGCTATGTGCAGCTGTGTATACTAACAAATGGAAACATCGGCACGTGGTACTGATTCTAGCCTTATTTCAAATTGTAATGTTTCACTCATTGTGAATTTTTTTTGCACAGATTTGGTGTTTTTGTGTGTGTGTGTGTATGTGTGTGTGGTAGTTTTTAGAATTTTGTTAGTATTACTTACTTTAATTACTGAGTGTTTGGTTCCCACTTAAACTGTGATTTGGAGGCAAGTTCCTCACTGCACCACATTCTAGTCCCAGATCTGCTGAGCACTATTTTCACAGTTCTGCTTACCAAGGCAAGTGGCTAATTCTAAGATCAAGATAAGATTAGGGAGTTTACTATTCAGGTGAAGGAAATATCACTTTATTTTACCTGTAAAACAATTGAGAGTTTCAGCTGCGTTATCACAATGATAACCCTTTTTCAGAGTGTTTCTGTGCATGTACCTCAGTGACCAGCGGGGAAACAGACACTTAATCCAATGACTCTGACCAACTAGCCTCTTCAGTCACCCCTTGTCTGGAATTATTTAGGCTGCTCCATCAACGTTTTTGAACAGGTCATTTCCAGTCATTCAATCTACTAAGGGAAACAGGGCATTATCTATAGGAACCAGAATTATGAGAGATGTGTACCTTACAACTTGGAGAAAATAGTTTGGTTTTAACTCCCTATGGTCATTAGTCAAAGGTCAAGTCCAGCAGAGGTAAAACGGACTAAATGTGGGCAATGTTCCACCTTTGTTGATCCGGGGACATGATTAGTCAGAAGTTGGGGAAGATTTTGTATACTTTAAAGTAATTTGGATTGCCAGTTGTTGTCTAATTTCAAAGAATGCAGAAAAATAAGGCTTAGAGAATTCACTCTATGTCTTATCTGCCAAATAGCGCCAACTACTATGAAGATTGTTCTAGTGCTGCAGATTCAGAGCATTATATTGTAGACGGTTAAAATGAGGGGAACACACCAATGGGATACTCTCACTTCCCTGATTAGCTACCGCTTGAAATTCTTCTACAACCTATGTGCCATGTAAGGGATTTGTCTGAATACCCCCAAACACAAACACATCTCGGGTGGAAAGGTGACAAAGTCCTCACGGGGCGCTGCAGTTGTAATCAGCCAAGTCCAGGTGACCCTGCTGATGCAGGTGGCTGGTCTGGCAGTCAGACTGTCTCTGCAGTGAGAAAGCTGACGGTGGGCCCAGCACTGGCATTTGCCTTCTCTACTTTGTCGGTGCTCAATCAAAATCAATAATTTCAAATTCCTCCATTGGAAAATTGGGAAGTGACTGGTAGTGCCATGTGAAGGCCCACTTAACACCCCCAGAAAGATTATTGCAGGACAGGAATTACCATATGTGCCAAGTAAGAAATTAACCTGAATATTTCTCTATGAATTCGCTCAAATTACACAGACATTTTTACTTTGGGGGGAATCTTAGAAATCAGCCAATTCAAATGCTCTCGTTTTACTGATGAAACTTGTTCAAGGTCACCCAACTTTTTAGAATATTCCCAGATTTGTGGACTTCCTATTCCAGAGTTCTTTCTATTACCCAATTCCGCCTCCTTACGGGGATTGCTGTTCGTTAAGTGGAATGTAGTTAGACTATCATGGAATAAAATTGGAAACTTTTTTCACACAAAGTGCAAAAAATATTTACATGAATTTTAGATGAAAGAAGACTCTGGATGATTCTGTTATAGATATACTGGTTCAAAGACAATAATTTTAAAATGTTCCAAATGTTGAAATATGATGTGATTGAAATTGGTGGCGTGTAGGTGTTAACAAGGATGTGCCGGTTCTCCCACATGCACACTGTTTCCTGCCCAAATCAGAGTCAACCTCTGTTCATTACAGTTCACAGGGTGTGAAGCAGAAAGCTCAGCACAGCAATGATTAATATAAAAAGAGAGCTGGAATTTAATATGATTAATATGAAAAGAGAGCAGAGGATCACATTTATGTACATTTTAAGTTAGCTGATATAGTCATTCAAAAAGGATTTGTGACACAAACCTGATTGTTTAGATCATATTCACCTGAAACCATTTTTGGAATGACTTTATTGGGGGTAATAAAAAAGTGAAACTGCAAAACAGAACTGTCTGTACCAAATGAGGCCCCTTCCCCAGGAAGGCACTTCAAAGACCCCCTGTACAGAACACAGTTTGATCAAAATAGCATTGTTGTATGTGGACAATTAGTGTCTCGGGCCTTTTATTAAAAGGAGGTGTACGTGATCTTTGCTACAATTTCCCCAACTTCCTGGAACTTGATGCAAAACCCCAATATCCTAATTAATTTGGTTTTTAAAAGACAATAGCATGGACCTAACAACACTAAGCTTTCCAGTAAAAACATTTTAATGCCTTTGAAAATCAAATACACGTCTCTGTTTGGACAACTGCCTCTTGACGCATCTGAAGAATGCATTTATCACCACAATCAAGATAGTGAGCATATCTATCGCCCCCAGAAGTTTCCTCTTGCCTCTTGGGACTCTCTCTAGCACAACCCTAGAATTTTGAGATTCGCCCATGGTGTTTTGTGTATCCATAGGTTTTTTTTTTTGTTTTTTTTTTTTTTTGAGCAGTATCCATTCACCTGTTGATGTAAATTTAGATTGTTACACATAAGGGGCTATAAACATTTGCATGCAAGTCTTGTGGTACGAGTACTTTCTTTTCTCTTGGTAAAGCACCTGGTAGTGGAGTAACTGGATTACATGGTAGGTATACATTTTAAAAAACTACTGATCTGTTTTCGGAAGTGGTTGTACCATTTTACATTTGCACCAGATGTGAATAAATTCCATTTTTTTTCACGTTTGCCAACACTTGATAAGGTCACCCTTTTAAATTTTAGGCATTCTAACAGGTGTGTGGTGGTATCACTCTGGTTTTAACTTGCATTTTCCTAATGACTAAGGATATTGAGCATCTTTATATGTGCTTATTTGCCACTTGTGTATCTTCTTTAATTAAGTAGCCGTTGAAATATTTGGCCCGTGCATTGGGTTGTTTTCCTTGTTACTGGATTTTGAGACTTTAGGGTATATAGTCTGGACATAAGTGCCTTATCTGATATGTGTTCTGCAAATGTTTCCTCCCAGTCTGTGGATCGTATTTTATTCTCTTAAGAGTGTCTTTCACAGTTTCCTTTGAAAAGCAGACATTTTTAATTCTAACGAAGTCCAATTTATCAGTTTTTCCTCTGGGTGTGCTTTGCATGTCATATCTAAGAAATCTTTGCCTAACCCAAGGTCACAAAGTTTTTCTTCTGTATTTTCTTACTGAAGTTTGACAGTTTTAAATTTTACATTTATATCTGTAACCCATCACGAGTAAACTTTCGTATGTGTTATGAGGTATAAATCAAAGTTCATTTGTTTTCATATATGCATATCCAGGTGTTCCAGCACCATTTGTTAAACAGCATATTCTTTCTTTACTGAACTGCCTCTACACCTTTGCCAAAATCAGTTGTCTTCGCATGTGTGTTCTATTTCTGGGCAACCTGTTCTTTTTCTTTGATTAATTTGCCTGTCTTGACACTAATTCCACAATGTCTTGATTACAGTAGCTTTCTAAGAAGTTTTGAAATCAGGCAGTGTCAAGCTACCAACTTTATTCTTTTTCAAAATTGTTTTGGCAATTTCCGATTGTTTTATTCCCATATGAATTTTAGAATCAGGATTTAAATAGCTACAGAAAATAAAAACTGTTGGGATTTTTACTGAAATTGAAGGGAATCTGTAGCTCTATCTGGGGAGAATTGGTATCTTAACAGTATTGAGTATTCTAACTCACGAACAAGATATGTCTCTACATTGACTGAAGTCTTTTTAAGTTTCTCTCAGCAATGTACTGTAGTTTTTCGTGTATAAATTTGCACATCTTTTTCAGTTTTACTCTGAAGTATTTCATATTTTTGTTGTTACAGTAAGTGATATGGCTCTTTAAATTTCAATTTCCAAAAGTCTGTTCCTAGCATATAAAATTACAATTGATTTTTACATATTAATCATTTATCCTGCAGCTTTGCTAAACTCAGGTGTTACTGCTAAAACCATTTAGAAGATTTTCTGTTTAGACAACTATGTCATTTGGGAATAAAGACAATGTTACTTCTTTCTTTCAATCCAGATGCCTCTCTAGCTTTCTTTTGATTTGTGTTAGCATAGTATATTTGTCTATTTATTTTTAACCCATTTATGTCTTTACATTTAAAGTAAAATGTAGATGGCATATGCTTTTTTCTCCAATTTGACAATGTCTGTCTTTTAATAGGGTTGGACCATTTATGTTTAATGTTATTAGTGATGTGGTTAGGTTTAAGTCTATCATCTCATAATTTGTTTTATATTTGTTCTGTCTCTTCTCTGTCTCTTTCTTTTCTGCCTTCTTTTGGATTGAGAATTTTTTTTTAACATTTTATTTTATTTTTATTTATTTATTTATTTTATTGGTTATGACTATTCATGGGGTAAAAAGCAAATTGTCAACACTTGTGCCTAAGTCGTGATGGCCAGATCCATACTGGCAGCATGTCCATTACCACAAATTGTGATTATACCCCATGTCCCCCACGCAATTATCCCCAACCTCCCTCCCCACCCCTCTTTCCCCACTCCACTTTGCTGGATTGAGAATTTTTTATGAATCCATTTTATCTCCTTTGTTGGCTTATTGCTATAACTCCTTGTTATTTTTGTCTTTGCTTTAGGATTTCTAGTGCACATGATTAACTTACACAGTCTGTCTTCAAGCGATAGGATACAACTTCATGTGTGGCATAAGAGCTTTAAAATAGTGTACTTTTATTTTCCTCTTCTGGCCTTTATGTTATGTTTGTCATATTTTGTATTTATGCATGTACCATAAACCCTACAACACATTATTTTTATTTTTATTTAAACAGTTATCTTTTAAAGTGATTCACATAATTTTTAAAAGTAGCATATATTAACTCATTTAATTACCATTTCTGGAGTTCTACGTTCTTTTGTGTAGATGGTATTTCTACCTAATGTCATTTCCTTTCTCCTTGAGGGATTTCCTTTAACATTTCTTATCGTGTGGGTCTCCTATTGATAAATTCATTCAGCTTTTGTATATCTAAAATATTCTATATTTTGCTTCATTTCTGAAAGATCATTTTGCTGAGTATAGAATTCTAGGCTGATGGGGCTTTTTCTCTTTCATTTCTTTAAGGATGTTGCTTCACTGCCTTCTCACCTGCATTCTTTCCAAAGAAAAATCTGCTTTCATCTATGCACACTGAAAACTCCTGTTTCCCTATACATAGTGTGTCTTTTTTTTTTATCTCACTGCTTTTGTGATTTTTTTCTTTATCAATGATTTTAAGCAATTCATTTATCATGTTTCTTGATGTTATTTTCTTCATATTTCTTGTGCATGGGGTTCATTGAGATTCTTGGATCTGCCAGTTTCATCAAATCTGGGAAGTTTAGGCTATTGATTTTTAACATATATATATATGTGTGTGTGTGTGTGTGTGTGTGTATACACACACACACACACACACACACACAGTTCTCTTCTACTTTGGAGACTCTAGTGATACATGTTAGACCAATTGAAGTTATCCCACAGCCCACAAATACTCTTCATTTTTAATTTTTTTCTGTGTGTTTTATTTTAGTTAGTTTATATTGCTTGCCTTCAAGGTTATTAGTCTTTCCTTTGGCAATATATAATCTTCCATTAACCCTCTCCAGTGTATTTTTAATCTCAGATATTGTAGTTTTCATCTCTACAAGTTGGATTTAGATCATTTTATATTTCCTATGCTGTCTCTACTTAACTTTTTGAATGTAAGGAACACAGTTACAGTAACTTTTTAATGCAGTTCTCTGTTAATTTTATCATTTGTGTCAGTTCTTAGTGGGTTTCAGTTAATTGTTTTTTTCTTCTCACTGTGATTTATAGTTTCCTGATTCTTTATGTGCCTGGGAATCATTGTTTGGATGGCAGACATTGTATGTTATACCTTGTAGTGTACTGAATATTTCTGTAATCCTTAAATATTCTTGAGTTTTGTTCTGGAGAGCAATTAGTTAGATGGAAGTAGTTTGATTCTTTTAGGTCTCCAATTTGCTTGATTAATTCTTTTCCTGGCCTTGAATAGTTTCCTCACATGCATTCTTTGATCACTGCTCAGCTGAATACAAAAGGGGTACCCCCTGATGACCTCTGAAGTGTCCTCTCTCTCTGTCTGTCTCTCTCTCTCTCTCTCTGTGTGTGTGTTGCTCTCTTGCCTGACTAACCCTGTGCTGAGAACTCTAGCTGCCAAGTCTCCCGAGATCCTCAGTTTTATCTCAACTCAGGAAATCCATCAGTCTCTGTATTAGTTTGTTTCTGCTGCTTATAACAAAATACATGGGACTGGGTAATTTATAAAGAAAACAAAATGTTGCTTACAGTTTCTGAGGCTGGCAAGTCCAAAGTCGAGGGAATACATCTGGGGATTGTCTTGGTGGTGGCAACAGTGACCCAGGGGTCTCACATGACAGAAATGGTAGAGCAGATAGAGATCAACCTCTCATGTGCTCTCCTTTTAAAGCCCTCAGAATCATGCCCATGACCACCATTATTAAGCCATTCACTACAGCACGGCCCTACAGTCTAATCACCTCTTCAAAGCCCCACCTTTCAATGACCGTAATAGGATTTCCCCCTCTCTCAACAGTTTCACAGTGGGGGCTAAGTTTTGGGGGGACATCAGTCCACAGCAGTCTCCACCTGAATTTCCCTCCCTGCAGTGCAGCCTAGAAACTCTCTCAAAGCAGTGAGGTGGGGCATCATTAGGTTAACCTTGTTTGTTTACCATCTCCCATCTCCCAAGGATCACTGTCAATTGCTTCTTGGTGTTCAGTGTCTTGCAAACCATGGTTTCACATATTTTGTCTGTTTTGTTTTGGTTTGATTTTGGCTTGGGTTGTTTCAGGCAGGAGCATAAATTCATTCCATTTACTCCATCTTGGACAGTAGCAGAGGCCCTCAATTTAATGTGCAATCTTCTGTAAAATTAGTCTACACTTTCTTTTGAAAGATGTTATATATTTATATATCTTGGCATTTTAAACCAATAATTTAAAGCTTGATGGTACAAATATCAAAGGGAAAAAATTCCCCTGGCTTCAAAGAAAAACACAAAAGCTCAAAGAGACAAAAGGATTTAGTGTCTGTCTGTGACTTCAATGCAAACCACTGAAAATAAAAATAAAAAATCTTTAAAAAAATAAAAAATAAGAAATCTTTCATGATCATGCAGGATCTGTTTTCTTAGTTAAGGATGTCTTTCCTGTAAACTGTATAGTAATTCAATGACATGAAGTTTATGAAGGACACATTAAACAGGAATAACTTCTTCTATACTTACTTGGAGTGATTGTATTCAACGTTTAAAGTAATAAGTATGAGATCCCTAAAACCTTGCTGTAATTGACGACTTTTTGGAGTTGGTAAAAACATAGCTCACAAAACATCTGTTAAATATTATTCATATCTCAAGCCTTTCTCACATAAATTTATAAAGTGCAGTGAACAAATATTATAGCCAAATTTTGGCAAATTGGAGGCTCTCTCAATTTTAATAATTCATATTGTTAATTTGAGGCTACCATTTCATAAGTAAATGACAATACGGCATGAGGGCATAGAGAGCCTATGCAGAATTCCTAAATAGAACTTTGTTCTGGCCTAAAAAAAAAAAAGTGTAATAATGACAGAAAATGCTAATCTCCAAATCCCATAATCAAACATTCAACAACAGGGTATCCTCTCCTTATCTATGTAGAATAAAATATTAACATAAGGTAAGTATCAAGAGACATATAAAAGAAAGTCAGGGGCAGAGCCAGGTTTGGTGAGTCTAAAACTTATTCAATTTGGGGATCTTTTTGAGGAACAAGATCCAAAATTAGAAATATGTAGCTCTTAGAGAAAAGAAGTCAGCACAGTATTCCTGAAAGGTATTCACTGCAGTACTGGAGGGCTAACACCCGTGGACAGGAGTGACTGTGAAGTACATACATACATCCCACCAAACCCAAATTGAATGCATCTCCAACTCAAGTTCCTTAGAGATGAAAGTACAAAATATGCCCACAGTCACACCAGTGCCACCTGACACACGGGAAAATGAGCAGGAGGGCAAATTGGAAAGGAACGACATTCAGTATTAATTGCAGTTCACATAGCTCACCTCTGCAGATGTTTGAAAACCATGTGACCATGTGATATATAGCTAGGCCACTGGGGGAGTGTCATTAGCTTCATTCTAAATCAACCTTTGAGGACAGGTAGGGGACACGGTGATAATATGGGCTGACATTGCTTAAAATTGTCACATCTCCACCTCTCTCAAAACAAGTAACTGTGGGAACCGCAATATTGGGTACTCATGGGGACATTGCCTTTAATATACACCTAAATGCCGAAAGTTCAAGGCCATTGGGTACACATCTGCCTATAGGTTTTATTTAACCAGGAACATAAAAAGGATTGCAGGTTAAAGGAAACTAGTAAGTGAGAGACAGGGAGGTGGGCCAGAAAAGGCCATTTAGACAGGTGGTCCTGCTGGCACAGAGATTTACAAAAAGACCTGGGTCCCAGGTGTACCTGCTCACGCCAGCTCTATACTCTGACTCTCAGTCACCAACCACCTAAGTAGTTGCTATAGAAACCACCCAAGGCTCCCATGTGTCCCCTGACTAATGTCCTGGGAAACTCAGACAAAAGGTAGCAACCCTATCCCATACTTGGATTAATAGCTGGACATAGAACATTTTTTCCATCCTCAGCTATTCTGTTCTTGTCTAAATCAATTTGTTATGCCATTATGTTACAGAATGTATTCACATAGCAACTTTTGCTGACTTACTTCTTACCCTTTAACATGCAGCAATGAACAGACAGAAGTCAACCCCCCAGGAACTTAGCCTGAGCAGCATTCTGTTCTGCAGTCACAAGTCTTTGTATTTTTTAGCACACGTATGTAAAGAGACGTTAAATTAAAAATAAATATGTTTTTGTGTGCATACACACACACACACACACACACACACACACACACACACACTACATCCCTATAGTTCCCCAAGTGTCCATATAGTAAATCATAAAGGGAAAGCCCTATATCAGTAATAAATAATTTCCTCCAGAGATATTGGAAACCCCAGCACATTCTCCAGGATCTTGTCTCTTGGTGTCTTTCCCACAGAGAAATATTAAACTAATAGCTTGGATTACACCTGCAGTGTAAAGTGAAACTAAACACCAGGGCAGCCCCTGGAGGATTAGGTTTTGATTTCTGGCACCACCTGTTAGTGTAGGAATCGTAATCCCTGGGAACACAAATTGGCTATGTCTCCAAGGCAGGACTGCTTATAAAGTTCAAAAGTGACCCTGAAATTTTCCATTTCCACTCATTTCATTAAGCTGACAAGACAAGAGGACCTCCAATGCCACAAAAGCAGATTAGTGGAGTTGGGGTCAGACAGTTCCCAAAAGGAACGGGGCTGTGGACCCACTGGTTTCTGTCTACCATGGCTCTACATTTCTGAGTCAGCAGCAAACAGGCGATTGCGTCACCTGCCCCCCGAATAACCGCCATCCCCCCAAACACACATTCCATCCAAGACATGCTTCATTTTCTCCTTTCTGTAAAGAATCTTGGAATTATCCAGAAGCAGTGCAGTATTGTACCTAACACACAGTAGCTCGCAGCACATTTACTCAGACAGTTTTCATTGAGCTATTTATTTGCATCTTATTAAACATGAAGTGGCTGTGACGGTGAAGAGGAAGGAGCCTGGCTTTTGGATTCAGACGACAATCGTTCCCAGTGCTGAACCTGCAACTTAAAGGCTCTGTGATTCTTTCTAAGTGTTAGTTACTTTTTATGTAAATGAAGATAATAATACGTCTGTTGAAGATTTTGGGAGGATTAAATAAGTGATATGATCCATGTATCTGACAAATAATAAGTATCCACTAAATTTTTCCATTTCTATGCAAGTGGGTTTTTTTTGTAAGTGCAAGATTTTGGGTGACTGACGACAAAATCTTCTCAGTTTTCATCAAGTGATTCAAAAAATTCTTTCCATGAAAGCCTCTTATTAGGGCATTAAAATGATTGATTCTGAGAAACTTTGATTTTATTATTATTAAAAGAGCTATGTAATTTGAGGTTATTTATAGAACCAAAAGGTCTTGTTCTTTTGAACTGCATTCTCCACTTCCACTTTTGCCAGGGCCTATGGTAAGCACATAAAACGTAATGGAAATCAATTGAAAAATTGGAAATCAGCAAACTTTACTTGGCTCTGTTTAAATTTACTGCATAAAATTCTTCACGTCTTTTAACTTCCTTGTGGGTAATCTTTTTTCCCAAATAACAACCCTTGTTTTCAGCATTCAATTAATCCACATGTATTTACTGAAGCCCTACAGTGAGCCTGCCCACGTTAAATACCGTGGGGTCTGCAAGAAAAATAAATGAAGACAGATTATATACTAATTATTGGTTCACAAGCCACACACAGAACCTGTCTCTTTACTTCTTAATCTCACCTTGAAAGAGATAATTTCCACACTCCAGGAACTTGAAATCTAGGGAGATAAGGTTATCACCCATGAATCAGCATAGAAATGGTGATCGTCTCCTTAAAAAGTGTCGAGTCATGTGACCTAAACTTTCCTAAACAGTTGGCCAGAGATGGGATCTATCACTGGAAGTCAGGTCACCAGGTGGAAATGTTTGGATTTTAGGTGGATGTTAAAGGCAAAAAAAAAAAAAAAAAAAACAAAAAAAACAGAACCTATAGAATAATGAAAGGACATCACCTGTTGGGGAGCAGGATCACCAGATATTTGAAAGGAGCCAGATGATTAATATGGGGTCAGGGAAAAGGAGATATGAATAGAGACATTGGTTTTAGCCAGATGGGGAAGGCTTAAATGCAAGGCTTAGCTTTATGTTACTTCATTTAATGGAACAATTTGTATTAAAGAAAAAGTGCCAGACAAACTATGTGTAGTCCAACATGGGTATTTGGGGGGGGCATTTTCTCAAAATTTAACAAATAAGCCTGTCACCTCAAGGAAGGCAACTGACAGTATCTGCAATAAATAAACTCAAGCTTTCGAGAAAATGTTAGAATTTTGGAAAATTTTATGTGCTACCAGTAGATTGGCAGCTTCTCAATACTTAAAAAGAATTTTCTTATGCGATTGGTGATTGTTGAGCTAGGGCTGGGTCTGGAGCTCACAGACCCTTCAAGTCTGTTGTCCAGACTGGGTCACAAACCCTTCACACACCAGGCTGGGTCCCCACACCCCTCACACGCAGGTCTATGAGCTAGGTAACTGGAAAAAAGGTCCTTGGAGCCTTGGTTTGAGAGCATGACCACATGGGGTGGACGCCCGAGGCAGTAAACGCCAGCCAAGTTGGTGGCGCCACCCATGCACACTAACTCCACCCACCCACAACTTATTTACAAAGATTGTGCCCCGCACCACCCCCAACCGGACCTAAGGCAAGGGGCCCTGATTAAATTTTTCTATTTTCCCAACAGCGATGATATTAATGATGGATTCTCTTCCTATTGTATAATAAAATGTCGACATTTTGAAGATCAGAACCATTCAGTAAGCTAATGCATAAGGTGATAAAATCGTGTTTGAGTAAAATGATCCAGTGCACAGTAGACCAAGGATTTTAATGGAACAGAATTCAAGAAGTTCACTGATATACTTTTAAATTCCATGTTTCAACTAACCCTTGGGGAACTATTTTGTGTCGAGTTTTGGTATACTACCAAAGAATACCCACAATCACTACCTAGAAAGACTAGATCATAACATAGACAAGGCCAGGTATTATTTTATATTCCTCGACCCAAATCACAACACAACAGATTGAATGCAGAAGCAGCTGTGAGAATCCAGCTGTTTTCTAGTAAGCCCAACATTAAAAGAGATTTGCCTAAATGTAGAAGAATGGCATACTTCTCACTATTTTGGGGGGGGGGGGATGGGATATAGTTACTTTTCATAAAATATGTAATGAGTATATTATTGTTGTTTTTAAATGAATTAATAAAAAATTATTTTAAATGTTTCTCAGTTTTAATTCCTAATATGATAAGTATGATTGATATAACCACCATAAACAAAAGCTCTTTGGGGTCCTTAACCATTATTTAAGAGTATTTGGGTTCAGCAACTAATACGTTTGAGAACCACAGATCCGGCCAATGATGGGATGCCCAGGAAAGGCTTTGCCCACTTTCAAGGTGCCCCTTGTACCCTCTGATGGGCAGAGATCAGTGCGTCTCATTGATTTTCAGGGGTGCAAGTATAAGTCGGACGTACTAAGCCTCCCCAGTCTCCTGATTTATTGTCATATATTTCCATTTCATCGTTACCTATTCTATTTGTGTAATTTAATGTCACATATGCTTTTCAGGCTTTTTTCATTTCAGGCTTTCATCATTTTTTTTTTCCAATTTCATCGAAGTTGTTATTGCATAGCTTAGAGGGAAATTTTTGAACCAAACTTGCTAAATCAGACCTCCCTCAGCTGCCAACCCTCCCTGAAATTCTCAGCTCTCAAAAGGTGATTGGTCTCAGTGTTCCCAGCTGGTTCTTTTGGCGTTTACCAATCTCTATATATAACATCCTTATGAAATCTTAATTTTTTTGTTGTTAGTGTTATCTCAGACACCTCACTGCCGAAGATGAGCATTTAGCCCTCTTCCACCACGTGCTCCTGAGCCAACCACTGTCACCTCCCAAACAGACACATGCACTCCTTGGCCCTGATACCAACATTTTGGTCAGATAAATTTTAACTCCTTACATGATTGTAAATATGTACACACAATTCACAGTGGAACCAGGCAGAGCAGTGATCAATTTCTTTCCCAAACGACTTTTTGTTTTCCCTGGCTTAACAATTATTTTTATTTTTCATTTTCTTTCTATTTACCTCCTCTTCAGCCTCAAAGTTTCCACGAGTATCATCACCTCCTGCTGATATTTCAATCACAGTGGATGTTCTCTCACTTCCATCTTCCCACAGTGGTCTCCCTGGGCGCCCTCTGGCCTCTCCTATCTGGGCACCTGCTCTCCAGGGCACAGCTGCCATCCTGGGATCTCTTCACCAGCCTCCGTGTTAAACATTGCCAGAGACCTTCTATGTTGACCCTCTCCAAAGAGTGAACATATGTATACTGTGCACACATACATATACATGTGCACACCCAATACATGTGTATATATTTCAGCAAATAGACATGTATCACATTCTGGGAAGGGAAAGTCTCTTTCCACACAAAGAGGGTAGGTCACTGGAATTGTAGTCTCTTCCTCAACAGATCTTCAACCAACCTCCCTGTTCGTACCCTCAAATTTGTCCCTAGGTGCCTTGTGCACCCAGTGTTTTTTTGATGCCTCTCTGCTGGCTTATGCTCTTTAGAGAATTACCAAGGGCCATCATTGCAGCCACCAAAATTTTTTTGCTATTTTCTGTTCTCTTACTAACTGTCCATTTGGGTTTATCTCTCCCTCTTTCTTTTATCATCTCCTTAATTCTCTTGATATCTTCACTGTCATTACAGTGGCGTTTTGAAATGTACTGGCTTTTCAATTTGTTGCCTTTGATTTTTATTGCTTATTTGTTCAGCAAAACTTCTGAAAATTGTCAGAGATTTCATATTCTAGAATTTGCAAATAATAAGAACATTTTAAAGTATTTTATTACAATCTGATTTGATTTGCAACTTTAAACATAATTGTATTTAGTTTTCAAACATTAAGCATAGCTTACATGAACATATTATGTAAAGCTCTTGAGGGTATTGGAATCTAATGACCGAGAAAAATGGAATTTGATGGCTAGCATTAACTTCTCATCATTTTCAGTAAGTATTAACTGAGTACACATTATTAGGATATGCTCTACTAGAAACTCTTATAAACTGCAAGGAGATGTCACAAAGCTAATTTTTGTCATATCTTCAAAAATTAAATTCAACAGGGGAAAACAAGAGCCAAAGGCTACTAAATCAAAGTTGACTAAAATTTCTTGGCAATTAAAATCTGTCTCCTTGGTGGGAATTATGAATTAACTGCAGTGTTTTCATTTGTTTCCAACCATGCTATTCTCCAGGGATAGCTGGGGTGAGTGGTTAATGAATAACATACTTTAAATATCTTTCCAGTGCAAGTAGTTTAAATTAACAAATCATTGAAGGCCCATTTTATATTTATCTCTTCCTCTCCTGATAAATTTATATTAACCATATCATTTGCACCCAAAATATGTATGACATCAACCTTCCCGGGTGTACACTCTCAATTCTAGTTAATGGACAACTTTCGTGTCTGTCCTCAGAGGCAGTACAAGGTCACACAGAACACTGCTGCGGTCGCACTTTCTATGGTTCAGCTCTGTTGTCACTTGGTCCTAAATGTTTTAATTTCTTACAAATATTTAAATTATTTACACCAATTTTAGAAACAACATCTACTCATTCATTTCCATATTACCAATAAGCATAGCTGATAATCTTTAGCCTCATACTTCACGCCAGGCCTGTGCTAAGTGTTTTGTGTATATTAACAATATTAACCCTTACAACAACCCAACATTAAAGATGTGAAAACCAAGGCACAAAGAGGCAAGATCACTTGCTCAAGATTATATAATTAGTGAGTCATAAAACCAAGACTTGAACTCAGGTCTGTCTGCCTCCAAATCCTGCATTCTTCAACGTTACAAAATAAGGTCTCCCAGTAGATGGTCACAGTTCTTAAATTACAATTGATTCTTAACATTGGTATAACTGATGGAGAGACGTGAAAGAAAAGAGACAAGATGCCAACGCAACTTCCCAGAGAAGGGAAACATGCTGCAACGTTGCAATGATATGAAAACTGTGAAGAATACATGAAAACCATTGTGCCAATCATGAAATTGAAATCCAAGTTCTGTTTATTTTGTGATAATAGCAATTTAAAAATAGTAATTTAATAATTGCTGGTACTCTGCCTATGCAGACGTGTTTGTCCTATGTCCCTGGAGGGGTCACTCTGGGATAAATTTTAGGATAGTCAACTAATGCAACGTTTGTCTGTTTACCTATTCACTTGCCTAAGGTTCCTGGACTGAAGTCTGAACATTTTAAGAAATATTCTACCTGCCCCTGAGAATTATAATAAGTAGAGTTTAGGAACTGTGTACAATCTAAAAATTATAGAACATGAAAACAATCCTTTTTTATTTATTTAGCTTATTCAATGGTCACCTGCAATTCTACTTTTCTTTTGAATTCAACTAGGGATTTTAAAATCTGAACTTTAATTTTAGTTGCTGAAAGCTTTTGAAATTAAAAACAGCCTTTCCCGCCGCTCCCCACCCCCTTCTGTACAATTCCACTTCTTGTTCTCGATTGCTCTTCTGAGTCAGGAAAAAAAAATACATTTAAATTACAAATTATATATCCTATTGAGCATTTTGATAGTTATTACAAGAGATAGAAACAAATCAGATCCAGTTATTGCTCTAAAGAGAACTTAAAATCAAGTGGAAAAGGGCTAAGACATATTTACAAAGAGTTATAACTAAATAAATAAAATAAAAAAGAATGAAAGACACAAGATGATCAACTCCATGTGAGATGTATAATGAAACAGAATTGCTGATGGGGCTGGGCAGAGGCCATCACCTCCCATTTCTTTGGGTAAACCAGAGCAGAGGAATTATTTGCCTGTCCTGAAATTATTTGTGCTCATATAGAACGTGAGTTCCAGGAAGCCAAGAGCCATATATGCTTTGTTGCTCTTTGTAGTTCCAGTGCAGGGCACCATTTTTGCACATAGAAGGTAATCAATAAGTATTTTTTGAGTTAACCAATTCATTTGTTCTTTCACCCATCCCTAAGTCTTTTGTATCTTTCTCACTGCTCTTCCAAATTGAATTGAACCTATCCCCAACTCAAGTCCCCTAGAGATGAAAATTTAGAGTCACTCAATTCTCATTAGTTTTGTTATTGTCTCAGAAATTCTCTTTAAAAATCAAAGTGTGTTACCTGGATGCCAAGAGAGAGACCAGACTCTAAAGCATGTCACATCCAAGTCAGGAGTTGGTGATTCAAGCAACCCCAGAAGCTGGAGATGTTGCTGGGCTCATGGGATGCAGGTAGCCTTTCTACCAGTCAAGGCTGATGGCTCACTCTTGGCTCAGAGTTCATCCATACAGAACTGGGACTTGCTTCAATAAATAGTGGCAAGCCTGGGACCTCACAGTGCATTAAACATGAAAGGCTAACTGCTTAAAGTGTGTGAGCTCATTTATGATTGCTAACTGGGCACTTGTGCCTAATTAAATGTGGAGGCCTGTCAGATTGTGTCAACATCTGCATTTTACATTGAGTTGAAAAGATTTTTATGCAGCTGACAGGTTGGATATCAAAAAAAAAAAAAAAACTTCATACAATGTGGCTCCTGGGGAGTGGGGAAATGGCACTAAAAATTGCACGTGTCACTGGTCCTATGACTCTGAAAGCTGCACACATGCCAAATGCAGGAGAACTGGACAGCTCAGCCTCCACACCCAGGCCAGCTTCCCCTTTTATTTTTTTTTATTTTATTTATTTTATTTTTTTATTTTTTTGTCTTTTTCGTGACCGGCACTCAGCCAGTGAGCACACTGGACATTCCTATATAGGATCCGAACCCGCAGCGGGAGCGTCGCCGCGCTCCCAGCGCTGCACTCTCCTGAGTGCGCCACGGGCTCGGCCCCAGCTTCCCCTTTTAAGCAGTAGAATGGTCAAGCTGGAAAGTACCTTCCATTCTGCTTATGCTATGAGGGTACTTTTAAAAGTTCATGGAAAAGATAAAATTAAAATATGATACAAATCTATCCATGAACTTTTTTGAAGTACCCATGTATACTCTGGCTCAATCCCATTGGTTTGTCCAGCTTTACTCAATTCCTGAAGAGACCAGTTGCCTCACCTTTAATTCAGGGGTCACTCTGGCTCAGTGGTCAGGATGCAGTCATGTCAAAGTCTGTGATTTCCCACAGACTTCTGATGCTCCTTGACATGCTGAGATCAGGTGGCCATTTACAATCTCCAATGAAGAGTTTCTGCTGGAAATACCACTGAACTTCTTTCTTAAAAGATCTCTCCCTGGTACTTAAGGCAAGAAATGCAAAACGTAGGGGAGAAATGCTTAAAAATGCTAAAGAACCTTCAAATATATAGAATGCAGTCAGCCGCTACTCTTAATATCCATGAAACATTACATAAGGAAGAACTTAATAATTAGGAAGGAATGTTCCAATGTTACATCCTTTACATATGCATTTTTCAAGAACTTGCAAATACAGCATCTCAGAAGATGCATCCCACGTTAAAGGGGCCAGAAGGACGCTGACATTCTGCATTTACGAGCAGCAGGTCCGAGGTTCAGAAAGGCTGGATCTTGCCCTGCGCAGCCTCTAACAGCAGGGCCAGACCATACTATGTCTCCCAACACCCGCCTCTTTGTGCTCCACCCAAAACTGCCTTTCTATAGAAGGAAATATTTTTTTTTAAATGAAAGCTCCTAAAGTTGGAATTGTTTGCAAAGAGAACGAAAAGAAACTCCTTTAGTGGAGCATTTTAACTTCACTGATTGCTGAAGGCAGAGGACTGAATTAGATAGCATCTCACAGTCACTTAGACCCTAGGATCCTAATGCAATGGCTTCAGGAAAAATCTGTGTTCTCTACGGAAGGTCACCCAGTTAATGAATTAAGTAGGTTAAGAGAAACTTGTGGGAGGCACCGTGGTACAATGGAGAGTGCTGGCTAACAGTCCTGGATTATTCACTAAATAGGCACATAATCTTAGATGCATCCTGTTAATTGCCTGAAGTCAGTTTCCCTGATCTATGTTATTAGTAAGGAACGGTGGCATGAACTTTAGCATCCCTTCTTGCTCTAAGATACTATGACTTTCTGACGTCTGTCCTCTTTTCTCCACTAATTTGACAAGTATTTGCCTTCAATATCCTTACCTAACGTCAGATGCAGCACTTAGACTAGGAAAAGAAAGAAAAGAAACATCTTATTTCTGTCTTTTTAATTCTTACATGTGCTTATATTTTAAGTGCACCTCATTTAATTGCTCATTTAAAAAAATAAGCTTAATGACAACCAGACTCCAGTATTCAAAGTATGTATTCATCACTGAACTCGGTTTTCAATGGAAATCAATAATTTTTTATCTTTTGAATGCCAGTGATTTGAGAGCCACAGTCTTCTCATTCCCAAGAACCAATGTTTCATCACACTTTAAACCCTGATGGAGGAAATCCAAATGCTCAAGAAGATTCTGTGCTTGGATCAGCTCCACAGAAAGCCTGGGGAAGACAGGAGAGAAACCAGCCCAACTCCAGAGTACAACAAAATAAATCAAATTAAAGAACATCCAGAAATATTTAGCTCATTACAGAAAACTTTTAGTGGGTTCTTTTGGCCATGGAAAAAAATTTTTTTCAAAATTATTATTCCTTTTAAATTCCAAGTTTCCATTCTAAGTGATCTTCATGGTCCTGCTATAGTGATTGCAATATGTCCAAATATACGAAGGATGTATTTCAAAGAATATAGGCTGGAGATGTTTAAAAATGTTCATTTGTTACATATGTCAGCTCAATACGTATTTGCTTTTGGTCATTCACAGCTTTGCAATGTTCATTGAAAGCCACTTTGAGTTAGTCCACTTGTAACAAAAATATCATTAAAATCTTTTCAGACTGACCCAACAGAGCAGCATCCGATAGAAATACAGAAAAAGAAATGCCATTATATGTAAGAAAATCACAGAATATAAATGGACTATTGAAGACATTTCTGTTTTCACCTCTCATTTTTGACACAGAGCCATCCTTTCTAGCTTTCCAGCTGAGGCTACCTTTTGTCCTATTTCATTTCCCTGTTACTCCCAAAGCCTGTGCACCAAATCTCACCTGTTCCCTGTCCTGGGTCACACCCACATTCACTCAGTCTTCTGAGCATTGCTGGAGAAAAGCAGGAAATGGGGCCATGATTTTCATTACACGTTATTAATTTCTATACTCACATGGGTCCTCATGGCTTTAATTTGTCCCTTCATCATTTTGCCTCCAGAGGCTGTTCTATGTGATTCTACCCCTCTGATGGCCACACTGCTTCCCACAGAGAGAAATCTGGACCTTCCTCCTTGCCACCCCTGTGTCACTCAGAGCCACCACTTTCTCACGGTCTCCAAGCACATGTCCACAGCTTCAGGGGTGCCTCCATCTTCCGTCTCCCCTCAGAGAAGGAGCTGTACCTGCTCTCTCCCAAGGCCAAGTCCTTTCTAGCCACCCCAGCTTCTCTTGAATTCTATACTTTCTGATGCACAGTATTTTTTTGTTGTATCTGTAATCTTTGGTTCTACACTGGTTTTTTTAACCTGGTAAATCTGCTCAAACCTCCTATCTAAACAGAACAACAAGACAAAAAAGTTTCTTTCCTTAGTGCTGCTGTGATTTCTCTCTTTTTAGTTTGAATGGGTAATGAACGTGCTGTCTTCGCCCCGCTTCCATCCTTGATCCCTACACTTCTTGCTTTACTTCTAACAGTCTGATCTGACCTCGCCTGATTCCTTGCACCCTTGGCTGGATCTTTTTTCACTGGTTACCAATGACCTTTTAAATACCAAATCCCAAATTCTTTGGTTCAGTCATTATTCTTCTGGATGACTCTGTAGCTTCTCCAAAATTCCCTTTCTTAAAATTTAGTTTCTATGATTCTACATGGACCTAGTCTCCTTTTACCTTTAATGTTTTCTTTCTAAACAAAGGCCATTTGTCCCACCTTTCCCCTCATTAAGTTTTTGAACCTGAGCATTCATTATTCACAGCTTCTTTGCTTTTCTCTTGGGAATCTCATCCATTCTCGTGGTGTTAGAGGACACCTTTCCCAAATCTCCAGTCTCAAACTCACCCTTCATCTTTATCTGTCAGATACCTCTTGCTATAAGTCCTGCAATTACTTCAAACTGTCAATATCTTAAACTAGATTCATATATTTCTTGCCAAAACCAGTTTATACTTTATATGTCCATTATTGGAAATATTTTCCCATCAACCCAAACCTAAAGCTTTGGAACGCTATCCAAGAATAATACGATATAGACCAGAGTATGATAAGAGCTTGAAGAGAACTACATGCAAAGTTCTAAGAGAGATAGTTGACTATGAAATTAAACCTGATGAACTGGGAAAGATTTGGGGAGTTTAAGAAAGAAATCTTAGATGTTTTATAGTAAGATTGAGAGGCCAAGTTTGTATTTCTATGCCTTTTACAGAAACAAAAACAAATACATATATATATATATATATATAAAACCTTTTTTCATTTTTGAAAAATTAAGTATTCATCATCAAATCCTGCTGTTTTTCTTTACAATGATTTCTCATCCCTACCTTCCTTTCTCTTTCTTCTGCTATCAGACAACATATTTACTATTTTCTCATCTGTTCCCTTATGCATTCAATAGCCAGTTAGTCAGCATTTTCTGAGCTGGTGCCTGACTTCTTCTAGGTGTTTTTTTTAAATATAGTAAGTAGACAGTTATCATTTTCTCCCAAGGATCTTTCTGTTCCCAGATTTTTCCCTAAACTACCATATTACTCTTCCTAAAACATCTCTTCATGCACGTCAGTGCTCGGCTAAAGAGCTTTTTTTCATCAAGATCAAATTCAAATTCCTTTTTCTGCCATTTGAGGTTCTTAAAAGTTTGAATCACCCCATGTCCACCTCCCCCCCACCCTTGCATGCATCTTTCTAACATTCTTTCACTTTTTTACATCAACATGGTCTTCACCCTTGGTTTGTAACCGTGCTACCTGCAGTCCGGCTTACAAAGCATTCTTTCAAGCTTCTTGCCCAGAGTACCCTTCCTCTGCTTAGTGTCACCTTTCAATCCCTCACTTCCTTTCAAGGCCAGGCCAATGACCACACCCCTTGTTATACCCTCTACAGTGCTCTCAGCCATCAATGTCTTTTCTCTGCTCTGAATCCCTGTAGCACTAATCTTCTGTTCCTTTCCATTGGCAATTTCCACATGATACCCCATGTGTCTGTGAAACACACATGCATTGCATACATTCTCAGTTCTGTATTATAAGCCCATGAAGGACAAATTATCTCTTTGTGTTACTGACATGTGAGATGTACTTAAAAATATCAAGCCGATAAGGCAGGTGTTTAATAGGTACGTGTTGACAACTCTTTCTTTCGATCAATTAAAATTTATTTTCTCTCTCATTCCCAGAAGATACCACGGACACTGCCACATATCACAGTATCTGAGAGTACTTCCAAAAGCTTGTAGAAAAATAGAATTAAAAAGTAATGCAAACCTTTCCATGAACTTTTTTGAAGTACCCTTGTATTTTTTAAACTTTACAAAAATGATGTGTATCTTTGAAACACAGATACAAGTAATATAATTTGCAAGCTTCTCTCTAGTTCTACTAAATTTAGTTCAATGTAACAATTACTTACTGATTGCTTGTTATGTGCAAAACTCCATGGTAGGTGTTGTGGGAGAAGCAGAGATAAATGGGATGGAGTCCTCTGCTTTAGAAGCTACAACCTTGCGATGACATGTGCGTGTTCCACTCTGCAGAGCTGGAGTTGTGAGATAGGCATGCACGAAGTGGGTAGCAGAAATGATTTAGTAACAGATTCTGCTGAGAAAAACTGGAGGTGTCTGTGGAGGAATTCAAGAGAAAATTAACAGGTGTTATTAATTAGTTCTGTATTAAACATTATTTATTGATGCTTAAAATAACTAATTAATGCGCGTTACTCGGTGAATTGAACACCTTTCTATGGTTTTTTGTTTAGTTTTACGCAAAGCAGTTGTGTTCTGGATACAATACTGTGATATATAATTTGGAGGAATAGGAAAAGCAATCCACGTGTGAGTTTCCTCTTCTATTCTCACTCAGTCTACTCAGTATAATTCTTCTGACACCAGATGTGTGTAGGTTTTCCTCAGACACCAAATGAGTAGTCATTTATGCAGTAGACACCAGCTGGGTGTCTTCTAATTCAGTTCAATTCTGACATTACCTACCTAGAGATAGCATCAGACCCCACAGGCTGAGAACTCAGTCCAATAAGACTGAGTCCCACTTCAGATGCCAGTTGCAAGCCCCAGGGTGCTTTAGCTGTGCTTCTGACTGCCTGGCTATAAATCAGGGTTACCACAACCTCTTCCTCTAGTTTATCTCATTTGTTAGAGCATCTCACAGAAGTCAGGGAAATGCTATACTTACACTTACCTGTTTATTGTAAAGGACATTACTAAGGATACAGATGAAGAGACGCATAGTGCTAGGCATGTGGAAATGGGCAGACAGAGCTAAGTTCACACTTTGACCCCTTTCCCCTCTCTGGAGGTTGGGGAGTGGGGCTAAAGTCCCAACCCTGTAACCATGCCTTGGTCTTTCCTATGAAAAGACCAAGACCCATCCTAAAGCTGTCCAGGAGTCCCCAGCCATCAGCCAACTCATCGGCTTACAAAAAGACACTTGATTTCAGAGATTCCAAGGATTTTGGAGCTATCTGTCAGGAAACTGACAAAGACCAAAAACATATTTCACAATATCACAATAGTTTCCAATCTTACTTTCTCTTTCTGAAATGAGTTGGTGTGAGCACTGTTGGTTTTGAACTTTGAGAACTGTATAACTTTCAATAGGCTGGAAAGATCCAGAGAGGTCTGATAGTTTAGTCCTTTATACCATACACAAATCATGCATAAAACAACACTGGCTACACAGACAGGAAAAAGAAAAGAGAAGTAGCATTCAGGAGACCAAAAGCACGTTTTTGGAGCTCCAAGGATCACAAAACAAATGAAATAAAAGAGGTGTGTGAAGGGGTATTGATGGCCTCGAAAATAGTTACAAATATAGGAATGGAATAATTTTTTTCTTATAACAGTAGAAAACACTTAGCTCTGTTGATATAAAGCGTTTTCCAAGACACCATTGGAACATTTCAAGTGTATGAATCACCTTTAGTTCTGTTCTTATTTCTATAGAAAATCAAATAACGTACTTTTAAAATTATAATAGTCTCGCTTTGTGACTGAAATTTCTCTTAACATATCAAGTTTCAGAAATGGTGTTAGAAATGTAATTACTTAGTAATTCGTATGAAAGATAAATATCAAGATAAGTTTAATACTATAGCAATTTGTCCTTGATGATATATTTTGTGTCTATGTCAAACTTTTTTTTAAAAAAGGCATACTGTGTCCCTAAAATTAACATAATTTTTTTATGATAAGTGCCAAACTCATTACCTAATACATAATTTTTTGTGTGATAAGTGCTGAAGTCATTACCTAACACATTTTATAGTGTACTTTCTGTGCTTACTGTCCCAGGCTGAGAAATCTTAAGGTCAAACAGCCTGGCCCCAACATTAGGGAATTCACAATCTGACGGAGGAGGGAAAATTATAGTGAAATGATTGTGATAGAGCGATCCAGAAAGTGCATCTGAAACCTGAGAATGAAAGTAGTCTGAGACATTTGGGGAGGCTTCTGAGAGGAATGGGTATTTTAATGGGATCCTGAGAATGTTTAGGAAGGAAAGTAGGTTTCACAAAGAAGGTAATATTTTTGGGTGGGATCTTATAGAGGTTGTTAGACTGAAGAGTGCTTTTTCTTTCTCAGAGAGAATGAATAACTTTGCAAGAACCTTCAATTTACTGGGATGGTTTAGCATACTTTGAAAGATAAAAAACCTGCTTAGCACAAAAATTTATGGCATCTTTGTCCCAAGTCAGAAGCATAATCAAAGTTTAATGGCACATTAGCTTGGTTCGTTATCGTTTTATGCCAAAGCATCAGATGATTCCAATTCTGCCAAAACTGATTGAAAAAAATCCGAAGAGTTTTCCAGTATTATACAAAAAATGTATGAACCCCTTAGAAATTCCTTAGATGTTACTGAATCAACTGCTGTAGTGTGATTAGAGATGGACCTGAATGTCACAAGTCTGGGGAGGTATGACTGGGCGGCAGATCAGTCAGTCTAATCCTGGTTTCTCAGCCTCAATGCTATTGACAAGGGACAGCAGGATTCTTTGCTGTGGAGGACTTCCTTTTAAAAAAAAAAAAAAATTGATTGTACATATCTGTGGGGTACAGAGTTGAATATCAATACCTATCAAGACCTGTATATAATATGTGGTTATCAAATCAGGATAATTAGTATATTCATCATTAAATAATGTAATCATTCTTTGTGACCCTTTACCAATTTCTTGCTAATCCCCTTCCCACTCTCCCTTTCCCACCTCTGGTAACCTCAGTTCTCTTCTCTGTTTTTGAAAGTTCAATGTGTTATTGTGACTGTATCTTTCTTTCTTTTTTTTTTTTTAAATTTATTTGTTTATGTTTTTATCTCCCACTTATGAGTGAAGACATGAGGTATTTCTCTTTCTGTGCCTGGCTTATTTCACTTAATATAATTTTCTCTAAGTTCATCCATATTGCTATGAATTGCAGAATTTTATTCTTTTGATGGCATAGTAGAATTGCATTGTATATATAGCACATTTTCCTTATCCAGTCATCTGATGATGGACATTTAGGTTGGCTCCAACTCTTGGCTATTGTAAATAGAGCTGCAATAAACATGGGGATGCAGGTGTCCCTTTGACTTCATGATTTTGTGCAGGACTGTCTTGTGCATTGCAGGATGCTTGGCATGACCTCTGGCCTCTACCTTCTGGATTTCAGTGGCAGCCATCAGAGTATTGACAACTAAAAATGCCTCCAAACATAGACAAATGCTCCCTAAGGAGCAAAGTCTTGACCAGCTGCAAACCACTGATCTAATCAATCATCATTTCCTCTCTCACAAATGGAGCCCAGAGCAGAGATGTGGAGAAATGGGTGATGGAGGCGGTGGTCCCTCCCAGTTGTTCACCTCCCCAGCCCCAAGTACGTGCACCAAACCCAGAACCAGTTGAGGCACCTGTACTTACCAGGCTGTGTCTTGCCCAGCTGTGGCTGTTAGGCACTCATGTTTGCCCAGCTGTACCCTGCTATGCTGTAATCAAGACCCCCCTGGATATCATACAGACCCAGCTGCAGCTGCAGCCCTGCCTTGTTTCACACTGTGGTTGACACACACTGCTGTAACAGAATTTTCCCTTCTGCTTCTCCTGCTGTAATTTTCCACCCTGAGACAGAGTCATAACCACATGAAATCATAAGATCACCCCCCATGCCCTCTTACAAAAACCCAGAAATACTGTGATATAAAAATAACAGCCCCGCTGCATTCAGGGCTCAGCCTTTGGACAGGAGTCCGCTGGGCCAGTGCTGGCATGTCAATAAACTCTGTTTCCTGTTTTAAGCCTCAGTGTTTCCTTCCTCTCCCTGCAAGTTCACAGTAACACACTGCAACACAGTGACACAAAACAGATCCTGCCTGGGCCCTTTATGACCTTTGCCTCGATGGTTCCCTCAGATTTAGAAACAGAAAGCCAAGTTATTTCCTTGTCCCACTGGAAGAATACACTGCACCAGTTCTTCAACTCATACCCAGTTTAAGGATGCATCAGTATATTTACTCCAAAAAAAAATCCTTACCACACACAAACAATTTGTAAAGTCCCCTCCACCCCCCATGCCACTCCTCTCTACAATACAAAATACAAAAAAATCCTTGGAATTTTGTGCCCACTGGGAGTTAGTTCAACCAAACTGAAAAGTAGATCCATCAAAGGAAACATAATTGAGACAGAGAACAGCAGTAAAACTAAACCATTGTCATATCCCAGGAAACCAATCAGTTTTTGAGTGTGGAAAGTGGGGGAGAAAATATGATGTAGGGAGCAGAGGAGGAGTTGGAAGTGAGTTAGCAGCAGAGACTGGAGAATTTGGCTAAAGAGAACGCACTCCAAGTGTTATGGAATGGACTTGACAGAGAAGCAGTTGGCACTCAGAGTGTTGGAGAGTCAGGTGTTTTATTACCCCTGTGGGCACAAATGAGCTAGGGCTCCAAGATCTGAGCCCTGAGTTTAGGTCTTACAGGGTTTACATAGGTGGACTCCTCCACGTTCTTTTAAGTTTTGTTTTCTCAGCATTCATGTAGCTAGTGCAGTAGTAATTTTCATTTTCTCAGCATTCATGTAGCCAGTGCAGTAGCCCTTGTGATAAGCAAGCATGTTTACAAAAGTGGGAGTGTGAACAGTTGATTATCAGTAACACTGATACAATAAGCAGGTTCTTTTTTTAAAGGCAAAACAAGCTACTGGAAGAATTAATGTTGAATTTTCCCAACACAAGAAAAGAGCTTTCAGGGCTCCTGGCCGGTCCCAATGTTCCCAAGGCTTCAGTGTGTTGGACCAAGGGGCAGCCCCAGCCCAGGAGGGGCCAGCCCTGCCCTGTGGTCTTTCAATCCACTGTGCCAATCCTTGGGCTCCTGTGGGGTTCCCCTCTCTAGACCTAAGGCCATGCTATCTGGAAGCATCAACATTAATTTGTGACTCAGACTTTTAGGAATGGTGAAAATGTAACCTGCTATTATTTGAGTTGATCCCACCCTTTTATCCCAGAAAGTTGCAAAAGGGTTCATGGCTGAGAAAATAAATTTTTCATTGTGTTCACCATAAGTATGAGCCAAGGAGAAGCTAGGGTGTTCCAGACAGGGCCATTTTCTTTCAATCTGGAAAGCCAGACTAGGAAGATGCCACAAAAGTGTAAGGACAGGCACAGAAGAGTTGTCACCACTGTTGGGTAATGTCCAGAATGCTGAGGGGCAACCAGCTGATGGGTGTCACTGTCCTCCCAGTGACTGCCTTCACTTGGCTTACATATTGCCTAGTTTGTCTTTGCTGTCAATGGTAGTGATTCCAGTCTCACTAGAACATAACTCCAAGCTCAACTTGAAACCAACCTGTGCTCTAAGAAATAACCAACTCAAGGACGAATCCTCTGGTTTTATTTTGTTTCTTTCCTGGTTCTATTCGTGTTTTCCTCCCCTCTCCACCTGGCAGGAATTGAAGGACTAAGGATGCTCCTTTGTCTCTCCTTTTGGAAAAGGAGCTGTTCAATGCAACATGTGGGTCTAGACAAAGAAAAGTAAGGTAATTCGTAGAAAGCTTGCAAATGTGCTGTGTGGGAGGCCCTGGCATCATGACCCTCTCCCAGGCTTCTGTGGTTTGGTGTGTGTACAGAATGATAGTTCTGTATTTCCTCTCTGTAGAGAGGAATAAAATAACTCTGGGTTGCAATTAGAGACGTAACTGTGATTTAGTGAGGGGCACAGGAACAGGGGTGTCAGTCAGCTGTGCCAAGCGAATGTCCTAGTACATGAAATCCCAGCACACGACAAGGACTCCCGAGGCATCTGAATTACCACAACCCTCACACTCAACAAGACACCAAGACTAGCAATCAGAATGCAGACAAGACAAATATTTACCTTTTGGGAAAACAAAAGAGGAGACTGACAACAGAATGAATCAAAAGCCACAGATCTCAGACGTGGGCAAGCAAAGGGTCGCTGTCAGCGACGAGCAGGAAGGCAGAAGTGTTTTCCAGCATTGGCAATGCTGAGATCTGGATGACTGGAAAATGCACAACAGCAGTGAGTTTAGCATCTAACATCTCCACTTTGCCCACGTTACAGAGTTCACTGTGAGCAGTCAGTTTCCCTTGAGTTCCCTCCGCCCTCTGAAGCGTGCTGTGAGCTCCAAGTCCTTTCTTCATGGTGCTGTAGACCACGTGCCCCAGAGAGCCTGAATGCACGAGAGTCTTCCAAAGTCCTGGAGATGTCCATGCATGCTTTAAAACTATGTATGAATTCACAAATTCATTCTGCTAAGGAGCCCGGTGTTCTGAATCATCAAAGGATGTAGTAAAACAGTAACAGAAGAAAAATCAGGGCCTTGGGATTAGGCAGAGGGTCCAGGGACAGAGAGAGATGTTTTGCTCCTCTCTTATCTCAAAGTGGTAGGTAGATATTTTTCTCTTTTCTCTAAATACTTGTAGATGTTTCACTCATACAAGCTCTAAGAATGGATCTGGAGAAGGGGACAAAATCCCTGGCATTCGGGCTCATAGAAAAGAGACTTGTCACCAACAGGTAGACCCTAACTCAGCCACTGTAACTGGAGTGAGGCATTTGGTTTTGGCTAATTTGGCCTGCATCAGGCTAAGAAATCTGGAGGGAGTGGAAATAAGGACGGAATGACTGGGCTCTGGCTAGTGAGGAAAAGGAGCTTGGCTTTAATATGGCAAATGACACTAACTTTGCCTTTCTGAATGTCCCTAATTCTGAAATTCTGCAAGCATGAGCTGGTGTCTCAGTCAGTCCCTTTGATCTGTAGCAATCCGCAGTGGATGTCTGCCATGTGCTTGGCATCAGTGCTTGGGAAAATGACTTGGCTGCCAATTATCTGATACGTTATTTCATTTCTAAAATGCACTACCTAAGAGTTGTTCATTTCAAAGATGTTTCAAAGCATTTTTAGCCGGTGTGCCAAGTTTTGGACTCACTTTGGGAGAGAGACACACACGTGGTATTTCAAAATACTATAGACTACTACATACTATGACGTAATATTGTGCAAATAGCTAACATTAACTGAGTATATCCAGTCTACCAAGCATTGTGCTAAAAAGTCTTTACCTGTCTTTAATACAGGTGCAGGTGGGGACCACTGGATGGTTCCAAGCTCTTTTAAACCTTTTCACAGGTTACAGAAGACTAAGAAACTTTATGGTAGTTCTGCTTAATGGGGGTGGCATGATTAGGGGAATAATCAACCAAGAGCGAGTGAGAAGCATTCTCAAGAGGACAGACAGTCTGAGAGTCAAGACACAGCCACAGGCCATAGCATCTGGGGGGGTGCATCCAACCTGAACCCCTGAACTTTTCAGGTCAGGTTATAGGTAGTAAGTGTAAACTTAAGGTCAGTGTGGCCAGGGAATCTTACTTTCTAGACAAACCCACTTCATCTTGTTCCTCTATTGATCGCTTTGAAACTTATTGTTTCAAACATATGAAACTTATGGAGATTTCATGTTTCTTTAATTTTAATACAGCAAAACTCCATCTTTTGGGGGGGCGTGAGATTCTGTCCATGATTTGGGGTGCGATGGCTGAAGCAGAGTTCTGTAGAACACAGTGAATGCTATGAGAGTGTCTGCATAAATTGGGCGTATGTAGTGGGATTTGGGGCTGAGGTCTTCCGATTTTGTAACACAGCAGCTCACCCTCACTTTCCACAGGGGCTGCTGAGCCCCCTTCGATGTTTCTTTAGGCATTAGTTCCCCTTTCCTGCCAGAGCCGTGTCCTATTGTCTCCTACGCTTCTCCTGCTTTCATCCCAAGCAAGGGACGAATCGTTTCCATCTCTGTGTTCTCTGAGTAACAGCTTCAGAGAGCAGAGGCGACCAGGCAGGAATTCCCTCAACCTTAATGCCGTCTCCCTTCACAGCTATTTCTTTCCTCTTTACTTCCATCTCAGAGAATGAGAGATCTAATCTCGTCCAGCATTTTCTTTCTTTCCTCTGTTTTATGCGCCTCCATTATTATTATTATTTTTTTTTTGCTTTTATTCATTGTTTTGCTCTCAATGTTTAAATATATTCCAAAGCTTCCATTTTAAATTTTAAATTTTAAAAAGTTTTTTTTTAAAAAAAAAAAAAAAGGCAAGATCAAAGGAAGACTGCAATTTCTAAGGTCTGTTCTGGCTTCCGGAAAAAAAAAAATCTGTGTTTGATTTCTCCACCTGCAGTGTAACTAAATCTGCTTTCACTAAGGGATGTAATTATTGGGAATTGATTGGTCATTTGAGTCCGATCTTCTTTAGAAGGCTGTGGCATCTCACTTTGGTCAGCACTGAGGTCCTGGGTACTCTGGCTTTGCTTATATTCTGTGGTGTTCTTCCTTCCAGACCTCTCTGTCTCCTCTGAAGATTTGGGATCCTCTGCTTATCCCAAAATTCACATTTTCTCCAAGTTTTAATGTTGGCCCCTTTGAAACTTCACATTACGCCTGGGAGACCCTCTCCTCATTTGCATAACTACAGAGGGCTTCCAGATCTCCAGCCCCAGCTGACTTCTATCTTAAAGTGCAAACCCATATTCTCAACTTGTCCCACTCTTCCATCCTAGGAATAATTACTAAACCCCCCTGCTAGGCAGAGACAATCGCATTGCTCAGGCAGGACCATCACCTGCTTACCCCTCTTCATGCCATGTACCAATTTGCTCTCCCGTCTCTGCATGTTCTCTCTAGAGTCAAAGACAAATTAACCACCGGCCAATTCAAGGTCAAAAACCCCCGTGCACGTGGCCGCGTGCCCATTCCTTCCCCTTTCATCACAGACATTGCTTCACTCATACAATTTAAACCTCACACTTTCTGCTAGTTTTTCCCCCTTAGCTTAAAAATAGGCTTCTATATATCCCATGCAAGTAATAAGTGAGTAAACAATAAATTATCTTCACGGGAGCTGACTTTGTTTTAACTGCCCTAATTGAGGGCCGATGTGTTTGCTGGGCCTTTTTAATCAATTTGCTGGAAAAACCGCCTGTACGATGGTTGCATTTCCTCACATCTTTAGCATTCCTCAGGTCCTTGCAATCTTGCTTCTGTGATACCTGCTACGGGAACATTGCTCTGACAAAGATCACTGATGTCCTGCATGTTCCCAAACTTCCAGGACTCACTACAGTCCTGTCTTACTCCACATGGCCACAGCTGTCACTGTGGGTCATTCTCTGCCCCTCCATACTTTCTTTTCTTTCTCTTGGTTTCCACAAAAGCCTTGACTAGGCTTTGCTTTCTGTCTTTTTACCCAAAGCCTCCTGTACAAATGCTTTTTTTTTTTCACATTCAACCTTTAAACATTGGCTTCCCAAGGGTGTCATTTTTGGTCTTTGTTCTTTTCACAGCTTCTCATTTTTAGTACCTTCCTTCATTACAAACTCCAAGAAATGTTGTAGTTGAGGAACAAAAACAAACAAAAAACTGGTTATGGAGACCTCGATCCACCTGAGTCTGAATTTCAGCTCCTACACTGGCTTTTATGAACCATGCAACTCTGGACGAGTCGCACCATGTCTCTGACCGTTGGTTATTGCCTCTGTAAAGAAATGTGCTCGGGTCCACTTGGACTGTTGTCATGGGTATTAATGGAAATGGCGTGTGAATTAATGCAGAGTGTACATGACTCCATGCCTGCCCATAGTAAGTGCTTGCAATTATAGTCTCTTCATTATTATTGCTGTTATAATTATTTCTAACTAATGCCTATACATTATGGACTCCAAAATCTATCATCTTTAGCAGGGTCTTTCTCTGGTGTTCAGATTCATATGATAACAACTGGATGTCTCTACTCAGAGGCAGCTCAGAGACACAGTGGACAGAAGCAGACATATCATCTCTCCCGTCATCTCTGTGCGTCCTGCCACCCTCACTTTCTCAGTTGATAGTGGAGCATCTGGCTTTGCCAAGTTTCCAGACCCACAGGTTGTGCCTTTGTACACTCATTCTGCCGCTTCCTCCCCCCTGTGCCAGTGCCCTGCCAGGCCCTCGTGATCTCCCCTCTGGGTGACAGCAGTGAACTGCTGACTCGTCCACATTTCAGTTTCTCCCCATTTCGGTTCACCTTCCAAACTGCTGCACTCCCATGCCTGCAAATGTGCTGTTCTCACTTCTCAGAGCAAAACCCTTCCAAGGCTCCTCACAGTCCACATGAAATCCCAGATGTTGAGCATGGCATGGGGATGTTTCTCTGTGACCTGGGCCCTGCCTTCTATGTTTCAGCAAACACGGACTGTTTGGTCCTCACAGACTGATGTGTCATGCCCCTTCTCTCTGCTCATTCTGTCCTCCTCCCCGAGAGGCCTGGCTCCTGTCTCCTAAACTGTGTCACCTGCACATTCTCTAAGATCCTTTTCGAGCTGGCTCCTGCTTCCTTCCTCAACACCGTAAGGTCGAGCTTCTTGCAGTTTCTAGACTAACACGTACATAGCTATTTTGTACCCTCTCCACATTTGATTCAGGCTGTCTGTTTATGAATCTCTCTTTCCAACAAATATATATTATCCAAGAGTACCACCATGTCTTATTTGGCATACAGCGGGAGCATTTATCCACCTGAACAAAACTTCAGAGGCAGCTCAAGAATGACATGCTCCAGATTGAATTGAGCCTCTCTTCAAAAGCATTTCCTCTTTCCATAGACTAGGTTCCCAAGACTGGAGCCAGTCACCAACCCCACTGTCAGCCAAGTCAGCAACCCAGAGGCATAGCCACGGTGATCTCCTTCTGTCCCACATCCTATGGCTGCTCAAACACCACAATTCTTTCCAACCTGCCCACCCACCCCCCAAATAGCTCTCAAATGCAATTGCTTCTCTGCATCCCAATAGTCGATTCTTTCTTTGACTCTTGGGAGGGGGCCGCGTGCACTGCAATAGATCTTGATCTCTTTTTTCTCTCTCTAGACAGGACCACCTACTCCCCCTGCCCCAGTTGTGCCTACTCATAGCTTCCAAGGAGACTTCCCTATTACATAAATACATTATGTTTACAATTTGCAAAGTGAGGCTGGACAGAGTAGGGACCCGCCCCAGGGAGGCTGCTCATAAAAAATTTTTAATTAATTAATTAATTATTAATTGATTGGCATTAACCACCTCTTTGCCTGGCAGTTAATGGACCCATAGTGAGATGACAGCAGCTTAATCACCCTACCAGTCAGCATGCTACACCTGGAACTTTGCAGATAACAAAAACCACCGCACCTGTGCACTAGGAGGAACACACGTTTCGGTGACCTTCCACCAGTGGCATTAGACCAGAAAGGACAAAGTTAAGGGGAAAATGACTTCACTGTGCATGACCAGAAACTTCAGAAACACAGGGACTCATGACAGGAAGCTGATGCAACCTTGCACCAGCCTATTAGGTCTTAATTACCCTAGATAACCCCCAATAGCCAAATATTCCTCCCCTTAGTTAGGATAAAGAAATACCCCCCAGCCCAGAACAACATGTAAACCCTCCGCTTAGGAATCCATGGGGTGCTCCTCACGTATGGGGGATGCCGGTGCACGCATCTGCACATACTTTTGCTTTATAATAAAGTCCTATTGTGTGAATGTTCTACTGTCTTTCCTGCTTCCTTTTTCTTTTGCTGATTGCTGTGATGCAGACTTCACTTGGTCCCATGAGAGATTTGTCTCCACAGTTTGACCAAGACCCTGGAACTGCCTTCTGGTAACAAAAGAGCTGTCTCGTGTCTTCAGGAGAGAGTTCCATACCTTTAGCATGAGATACCAAGGGCTTCCCAATTATGGGCTTTTCCAGATTCATCTCCAAGGGTTTGTTATGCACCCTGGGTTTTTTGACTCCTATCTTGGCTATTCACTAGCTATCGATATTTAGATAGGTACTTGACTTCTTTAAGCATTTCCTCTTTATCTATGAAACGGCAACAGTGGTGGTCCTAATAATGATCATAATGATGATTTCCTGAGCTGGTTCTTGCAAAGATCAATTACAATAACTTATATGAAGTGGTATTACATCCCTTGATATAAGATGGGCCCTTAGTAAATGTCACTTATCACTATTTCTTCCTTAGGTCTGGAGATTTAAATTGTACTTTTTGATTAATTAGTCTTTTAGTTAGAAATCATGTAGAGAATGAAAATCATTGTATAACTTTGGTTAACTTTGGAAAATTGTCATTAGGTTCCAGACTCATAGATTTATATTAGTGGAAGGGACAACTAAAATTATTTAGTTCAAAACCCTCACTTTTATATAGGGAAATACTGGTCTAAAAAGATTAAGATCAAAAAAATAAAATAAAAAATAAAAATAAATAAAAAAATAAAAAGATTAAGATCTAGGTCACAGAGCTTGTCAGAGGTTAGTTGGTAGAGATCCAGGACCAAAACCAATGTATCTACCAATGGCTGTCATTTCCAGCTGCTTGGATGGAGGAAAACGACATGACAATTAGATTTTAAGAAAAATGAGGGCGCCCAAAGCTTTGAGTCCATGGCAGGGACCAGGCAGGCAGATGCCATGTGGTGGAGATATGGCCTTGCACCATATATCCACCAACTATACTCTTCTGTTTCTTAATCTCCTTTGTTTGGGAGGTTTTTCTTTGCTAAAGAAAAGAAAAAGAACTCAGTGGAAAATTATGAAATACTGTTACATGCAAATCTGGTTAAAATTACAGCAACTGCAAACCTGGAGTTGAGGCGGATGCATTTCCCAGGTTTGGCATGCAGCTCTGATCATGTCTAATCTCAGCATTTCTGTCCAGCTGTGACTATGATGCCTTTCCTCTGTTAAGATATCTTCTAGGAAAATCAAAATTTTAATTATATCACCAATTGGTTTGAGGTACTCCAGCAGGTTAGGGTAAAGAAAGAAAATTTCTCTAAGTAGTTAGTAATGGAGACAACTGAGAGAACATGAAATAAATAGATCAGTTTATGCCCAAAAAGAATAAAACAGATACTATATAGCTGAGAATCCTTTTTCCTTTTATGGGAACCCAAATGAGAGTTACTAAATGAGTTTTTCTTGGTTACGGGAGTTTCCTAATTCCATGAGTTTCTAGGTAACAAGTTCCATGACCTAAATTATTTGGGCCGGCCAGTTAGTTCTTTTCAAAAGAGCATGGTGTTGGTAACATCGAGGTCAAGGATTCATATCCCCACACAGGCCAGCTGCCCAAAACAAAACAGAATACTTGTTTTGTCACCAAATGTGACTGAAGTTGTAACAGTATAAAATAAAGCCCTTTGTAACACAGCCTCCCAGAGGTCTGTCATCATTTGACAGATGACAGTATTGCCTATTTTTGCTCTGAAATTTCTTTAAAACAGTGAAAATTAGCTCTAGAAAGCATTGTTGTTCCATTTACCTAACTCATTTTCTATGATTGTTCCAAAGCCTTTGATTGCTAGACAATGGATGGTTCTCTCAAACTGTGTGCCCTGTTTTTGTCCTTTATATTCACAGAAAAACACAACAGAGAGAATAGCATTTGACTTGGAGTTCTTTATCCATGTTTTAGGAAATGCTGAGCTACTCCCTTTTTCCGAGAAACTTGGGGTGCAGTGATGTGGTCAGATGGTCCATGAGTATCTAAAGCTGGAACCTTGGTCTTCTGACTTCCAGTTCAGTATTTCATGTGCAGAACTGAAACACAAAGTAGCATTTGAGAATAATTTGTGTCTTAAAAATACCTCTTCAAAGTTTTCAAGCAGTGAAAGCAAGGGCTGCCTCTATGGTTGCTTGTTAAATAGATCACCTTATCCAAGAAGCAATGAGAGTGTCAGTGTCCTAGAGAACATGCAAATAAATCTGGGAGGGACAGTCTAAGAGGGCTTGAGGGTATCACTGGCATCACGTGGAAAGTGCAGTACAAAGCATCCACTCCCAGAGAGCTCAGGGCAGTTTATAGAAGTAATATGCTCACGCCACGACCATTTATCTAAATCATTTGTAGGACTTTCTAATAATCTTGGAATTTTGTGATTAGAGGGCTGTGAGCAGACTTACATTGCTTCTGCTGTTTGGTTTGGTTTGTTTTTTGTTCATCTGATACATCTCTTTGCTTGCCACACTGTACAGTACCTATGTCAGATGTGTGTTACACACTTGTTCGCTGGAGGGTAAGAGCCTGCATAGGTTTCTCTGCTGGGAAAATGCTTCACAGTGAGCTGGTTCGGCAGCTGGAACCATGAGAGCAGCAACATGGGTGGCTCTCCTGTGTGTTCGATGAGCTGCGCTTCTTCTACGTTCATTCTGGTCCCCTTTCCACACCTTGTTGTCTTTTCCTGAATTCTATGATGCAAATGGGCAATCACCAGCCTAACACACTTGATAAGAAAAATCCACAATCAGAGGCAGTTTAAAAAAGAAGAGTCTAAGGTGGTTCAGATGAGTCAATCAAGGAGGCATAAGGTAGATGACAATGGCCCCTGGGTCCAGCTTCGTGCGTTGGTCTGACCAGCATCCCCAGAAAATCCTGCAGAAAAATTCCTCCCAGTGCCCTTCATGCTACTGAATCAAGGTGAGAAGTTTCATGTCAGCTCCCCAAATACTCAGATAATAAAGCAAACTGAATCCAACAGTTCTTGCCTTAGGGCAACTCGGGCTGCTGAGCACAGAGATCTGGCAAATGATGCCTGCGGGAAACCCCAAGACCCCTCTCATAAGGATGCAGGAGACAGAGGCAGAAAATGACTCAGGTTAAATGACTCTCCTTGACATGGCTTTGGCAAAGCTTGATGCTAAACCCAAAGCTCTACTTGGATGTAAGGGGCTGTTTCTAAGGCTAGAAAGTCATAAAACCCCAGCAGGCGGGCTGTTTGTCCATTTCCCTGGCAAGGCCTTGGTGGTGCTGGAACAGCCAGAGCACTTGGATGCACACGGAGCGGGCCAGTGAGACGTGTTTGCAAGTGCAGATGTGTCTCAGCCACGCACTGAACATGCCGAGAATGTGCTTGACACTAGTTACTTAATTAACTTATGTAATTAATTTAATGTAGTTTTCTTGTGGCTTTTAGGTTTATCCAGAGAAAGCAATACAGTACATCCTGTTCCTAAAATATTTCCTTTTCAATCCAGATACCATTTTATGGCCAACAATGTTTCTAAAATATTAGAGACTAGAGACAGGTGAATAAAGAGGGACTGGTGGGAATCATGGCTATTTGGGGTTTAGAATATGCTCATTTAACAAATATGATTGAGCAGCCACTTCACTAAATTCACATAGTAAAATCCAATCACAGAAGTAGAAATCCCAAAGTCACCTAAGAAATCTCACTATTTAAAAGGAAGTTGTATCCCTCTGAGTAAAATGTCTAGGAAACCAGAAGGAGGCCATGGTAGTTTCTGTCATTTTACATGTTGAATGGTGGATAAGCAAAGATGTAGGTTTCACTTCTGGATTTGACTCTTGTCTCCACATCTCAGTGGCTGTGTGATCTTACACAAGTAATTAAAGACTGAGTGAGCTTATCTATGCAGTAGAGATTGTTATGGAGTGGACTTGCAGAGAAGCAGTGGCACTCAGAGGGTTGGAGAGTCAGGTATTTTATTACACCAGTGGGCCCAGATGAGCTAGCACTCCAAGATCTGAGCCCCAAGTTTAGATCTTACAGGATTTATACAGACAGACTCTTCCAGGTTCTTTCAAGTTTTGTTTTCTCAGCATTCATGTAGCTAGTGCAGTAGTAACTTTCATTTTCTCAGCATTCATGTAGCCAGTGCAGTAGCCATTGTGGTAAGCAAGCATGTTTACAAAAGCAGGAGTGCAAGCATAGATTATCAGTAAAGCTGACACAATAAGCAGGTTCTGTTCTAAAGGCAAAACAAGCTACTGAAAGAATTAATTTTGTATTTTTCCAACAGGATAACGGTACCACATTTGTGTGCTGTGGTAAAAACTAGAGATCATGAACATCACATCTCAGCTGGATAAGACACTGGATAAATTTCAGCTGAACTTCCCCCTTCCTCCTCTGCTGCACATGCCTTCCTTGTCTCTCCCTGTCCTCAGACCTCTTATAAACACGCCAGCTCACGCACAAAAAACCATTTTCTACTGTCAGCAGGGGAACAGAATTATAACATATTTTTATTTTCTCCCTTGTTTTGATCGTCCTAGACAAGATATTTTTGTATAATCTGAGTATACACTAAGAAGCTGGTATAAAGAAGCAAAAACACTAAACTGAACACTAACCTACTTTAATGATATAAAATTGCTAACTTATGCAGTATTATTTTAAAGACTCCCAGTGAGACCTGCAAACGGTTTCAGGTTACAAATAGAGGGTGATACATGATGATAAACAAGCTGTCATCTGGTTGAACCTATCAAGATTAAGTTTCCCTTTCTTTAATAAAAGTTAATGGCATTTCAAATCTGGGTTACTGAGATAAGTAGAAAGGACACCAACGGATTTGGATGTGCCCTCTCCTCAGAGTGGACTCAATTCCTCTTTCCTGCTGCTTAACAACTCTTTCTCTGTTTGTCTTTCTTCTCAACCACCTCACTTTAGGCTTTGAGGATTGCCATTAGTAAGTGTTGCTTAGCTAGTGAAGCATCAGCTAATAGGGCTAAAAGGTTACAGGGTAACTGACCCAATCCTGGAGATGTGAGTTTCTCTCCAGCCAGTGCACTTACACCATTCCTTCATATGCCCAGAAAAGTAGTTTAGAAATGCAATTTTTAATCTGGCAGCATAGGCAACCCTTTTTTTGATGATTACAAATACTGGAGGACTTTCACTAGAGCACACTTTTTTTGGAACAGTAAAAACAATGTGCATCTGTCTATCAGATGCTCTTAAGGCATTTCCACATAAGCACAGAGATGCGGAATTGCCTCAAAGACAGACAGAGATCAGAGACAGCTTGTTAGATCAGCAATAGAATACTTAAAGTCCTTCTTGCTAGGGAACCGAGGTAGGGAAGCAGGCAGGAATAACTAATCCAGACCCAGGAACCCAGTCTAGCAGCTGCACCATGGGCCCTTTGGACCACTTGACTGGATGCCCAAGCAAGCCAGGGAGAACGGTGCTTTAGATGCCTGCTGGATTCATGATAAAGGCAGAGTGGAGATTGACTGGCTTTGATTTCTGCAGAAACTAACATGTTAAACTTCTGTGCTGTTTGTAAAACAGGCACTAATATTGACAAAATATTTACCCCAAACTACCCAGGCAACATATTTATTGTCATGACATGATTGTAAAATGTGACTGCTAATGTTTTTGGATGAATGGCACCAGATGGGTCCCAGACTCATGTTAGAGAGGTGTGGTAGAGGAAACTAGGCCCCGCTCCAAAGATGCCCACATCCTGACCCCTGGAACCTGTGAATGTGTTCCCTTACATGGCAAAAGAGACTTTGCAGTTGTGACTACGTTAAGGACCTTTAAGTGGGGAGGTTATCTTGGATAATCCAGGTGGGCCCAATATCAACACAAAGGTCCTTAAAAGAGGAGAGTCCTCCTTGGGTGCAGTCAGAGGGAGAAGTGGATACAAAAGAATGGCCAGAGAGATGCAACATTGGTAGCTTTGAAGATGGAGAAAAGGGACCATGAGCCAAGGGATGTGTCCAGCTCAACAAGCTGTAAAAGGAAAGGAAATGAATTCTCCCGTAAGTCTTCAGAAAGGGACCCAGCTCTGTTGACACCTTGATTGTTGCCCAGTGAGACTTCTAACCTACAGAACTATAAGATAATGGATATGTGTTGCTTTAAGCCACTAAATTTGTGGTCATTTGCTATGGCAGCAATAGGAAGGGAATACATGAGGATTACAGGTTTCAGAGGCAGAGCCCTTGTGCTTCATTCTAGAAAAGTTCCTTTTGGCCCCAGGCTGCAAGCCAGGAGAGGCTTGAGAACCATTCTTGTTATTTCTTGAATTCTATGATGCCAAGAAGGACTCCGGAAAGAAGACAAGCAAAGAGCCATAGACCTAGGTGAAGCTCAGTCCCTAAGTGGAGACCAGGCAATCTGGAGGTGAGAAACCATGGTGACATTTCCTGCCCGGGAAGCAGGTAATAGAATCCGATGTTTAAGGAGAAGGGAGGGTACGGGCTGAGTGCCAGTCATTCAGAGCATATATCTGCTGGGTGCTTCGTGTGTCTTATCACACCTAATCTAGCTGAGCTTCCTGAGAAAGCGGAGAAAACTAAGGCTCCGAGCGACTGTTTGAACTGCCCAAGGTCATGGTGTCTCTTAGTAGCTGACACATGAGTTGAGAACCAGGCCTGCCTGACCCCAAAGCTTTAACAACTCTGAGCAGTTCCCAGTCTGCCTGTTAATTCCCATTGCTTCGACAGTGTTATCATGAGGTTCTGTTGGGCTTGTGTTAACGGGGAAGAGTGCCTGCTGATAGGTCTATTTTTGTCTTGGAACCAGTTCAGAAAATTGTGGTGAAAAGGGTGGAAAAGAAAGGTCATCAAAAAGTAAACACATTTCAGTCTAGTATGGCTTTTTTGTTTTTGACATACATGGGAAGGCCTCTTCCACAACCAGACTATTAAAAAAAATACTTCTTCTTTGGCTTCTTGTGATGTTTTTCCTTTTTGGTTAAATCTTAGATCCACGGGGAATTTATACTTGTGTAATGTGAGCTATTGACCAACTCCCTTTTACAGATGACATTTCAGTTGTCTCAACACCATTTATTGTATAATCCATAATTCTTCACTTATTCTAAATGCTGCCGTAATCACTTCCTAAATTTCCATTATGTATCTATGTTTTTTTCTGAAATCCTTATTCTGTCCCCCTAAGCAAATTGGAAAAAAAAAACAAAACTTTTTTTATCTGTATAAAAATAATAATTGTAATACATATCAAAGACAAAGAATGTAGCTTCTGAAAATCAATTGAAATGAGTACAGGATATGAACAGATATTTTATAAAAAGAGATATAGAAGTAGATCTTCAAGAAATGGAAAGTTACTTAACCAGTTAATGTGGGAATGAAAATCAAAAGAACACTGAGACACCGTTTTTCACCTGTGAGATTGGCAAAACTGCAAATGTTAGTAACACACTGTGTTGGCAAGAATATATTGCTGCTGAGAATATAAATCACCACAGCCTTTTAAAGAGAGCTGTTTGGAAATACGTACTGCTACAGTCTGAATGTTTCTTCCCTCCAAAGCTCATGTGGAAGCTTGATCCCCAATGTGGTAGAGTTGAGAGGTGGGCTTTTGGGAGGCAATTGGATCCATGAGAGCTATGCCCTCTTGAATGGATTAATCCATTTGTGAATTAATGGATTAAGGGATGAATGGGTTATTGTAAGATTGGCACTGGTGGCTTTATAGGAAAAGCAAGTAAGCACGTTATTAACATTTGGACCTCTCACCAAGTGATTCCCAGTCCTGCATTGGGACTCTTCAGAGAGTCCCCTCCAGGAAGACGGCCCTCACCAGATGCACCTTCTGGATCCTGGACCTGCCCAGCCTCCAAAACAGTGATAAATAAATTCTGTTTCTTTATAAATTACCCAGTTTCAGGTATTTTGTTATAAGCAACAGAAAATTAACTCTGCATCTGCCTATCAAAATTAAGTACAGATAGGCTTTGATCCAGGAATTTTTCTTCTATGAATTTATACTTAAGGGGAAATTACATATATTTAAATGACCCATGTTGAAGATTTTTCATTGCAACCCTACATGTAACAGCAAATAATAAAAATTTAGAGGATCATCAATAATTTACTGGTTAAATTAATTCTTACAATACTTTTAATGAATGACTGCATGGCTCCCCCAAACAGTGAGAACACTATGCACTGTTATGGAGGGTTTTTAAAAGATATATGATTATATTTCTCCCCAAAGGACATTTGGGAATGTCTGGCAATCGTTTTCAGTGTCATATCTGGAGAGGGAGGACAGGGCCACTACTGGTGTTTAATGGGTAGAAACCAAGGATGCTAGTAAGCATTCCAGAAAATACAAGACAGCCTCTGACAGTGTAGAATTATACAGTCCAAAATGTCAGTAATGCAGAGGTGGAGAAATCCTGCTCTACAATGAGTATCAGAAACTGATTATATTTATATTACGTGCATATTGGGCTAAGGGTCAGGGATTGTTAGAAACTTTTCATTGCATTCCATTTTGTTGAATTATGTACCTGTATGCACAGGCACTATACTACCTGTGCAAAAATAAATAGAACTGTATTTTTTTTTAAAGATTCATTGTTCAATCTTTAAAAAAAAAAAAAAACCTTACGGGGTATGAAGGAAAATCTTTAATTTTATTTGTTTTATTTCTTTCCTTGTGGCTTCTTGTTTTTTTGAAAAACTCAAGGACGTATATGTTTCAACACAGACAAAATGTTCTCTCCTGGAAAGGTAACTCCAAATAATAGGGTAAAATAGGAGCATAAAGTTGCAATGTGTTGTACCTGACCTATCAGGCTTTGGGCTTAGCAAACATCACAGAAAACTGTAACCTAAATAACTAAAAGTCACAAACGTGTAAGTCAATGTTTTCTCAGGGGCAAGGACAAACATTTCTATGAAAGGCACTGAAAATGTAGAGGTGCCTTCTGATCAGAACACCTGACAATGGTGACTTTCTCTAAGGACCTCTAAAGATTTCTCTGGAATCACTTCATAAATCTACTGTAAATTTTCATTATTAGTGGCTCCTGCTCCGTGTTACCACTAGATGTTGGCAAAAGGTGGTAAAATTGTATTTACCATTAAATCTCTACTCTCCCTGTTAATTTTCACTGTTCCAAAACAGCTTTCCCAAGGTAAAGCATTCAGTGGGGACTTGAATGTGCAAGAAGCTGGGTTCACTGTGATCGAGGTCAGTCTTTGCCCACAGCAGCAGTCATGGCTTTCGCTGGCAAAGGCACGTCAAGAGTCTACGCTCTGTGTTCACTCTTTCATTTCACTGTGAGCTCTTTCTCAATCTCTTCCTCCCCATTTCAGGATTTTCTCTTTGAAGTTTCAATGATTGATTTAGATTCTAAATTATATTTTATAAACCAATCACAGAAAAGCATACATCACATATGTGAACACCAATGCTTAATAAGTATTAGCGGCCTTCCAAGTAGAAAGAGTTGGCCATTTTAAGCACAATACGAGCAACCTCAGGAAAGCTTTCCCTTGTGAATAGATAATATTTCAACAGGCGACATTAACACGTGACATTCCACCTTTTGTGTTTCCTTTGAGACTCTGAATTTCATGTTTTTGCTTTTTTATATAAGACACTATGACTTTTTTAAAAAATGGACTCATAATAATTAAGGGGTACTGTGTGATATTTTGGTACACATATTTTAAAAATATACAAAAATGAGAACCCAGGGGAAAGAGAGAACATGCTAATGTCTTCGTGTGTGGAAATTTATAAAGTGCTTCCATCAGTCACAAGACAGAAACAAAGTTGTATGAAAAGTTTATTTTGGTACTTTATCCTATCTTTTCTGCTTTTCCAAAAATTCATAGAATGGTGTATTAAACAAGATTGCTGGTTTTAAGCTAAATGTGGCACAAATAAAGAAAAAGAAAGCTTTATTTTTTTCCCGTTACTACAAACTATTATACTAAGAAAAAAAAAAAAAAAACTTAAAGAAGATAAACTTATGTGGAAAAGTAAATCCCTGCATTCAATGAATTTATAATTTGGGTAGGGAAAAAAATATTCATGAAACACCCATTTTGTACCTGTTCCTCAAAGCAGCTCATCTGTAAGCAGGGTCCACTCTGCACTGCAGAGTCTGAGAAATATGGGCTTGGGATACTAAAAGACACGAAAATGTTTCCTGATGTAAGTGAGGTTGAGCTGGCTTTTATAAATGGAAGAGCAACTTCTGACTACAAATTGATAATCTTTTATCCACCACTGTTAAGTCTTTTTCATTTAGCTTTAAATTTCTTTTGCGGGAAATAGAAATGAGTTGATGATATCATTAAGAAAAAGAACTGTATATTTCTGCTCCCAGACCAGCAACAAAGATTGATTTCAGGAAACTATGAGAAATAAAAAGATGGAGAAAGAAAAATATTTAATCCCTATCAACCCAAATATGATTTCAGATTTTAAAGAAATTAAGTGTTAAGTGAATACCATTATATGCTAATATCCAGCTCAACTCGGACAAGTCCAAAAAATAAATATAGAAACTTAGTAATATTGGTTGGTTGAAAATAAGGCAGTTTTACTTTTTAAAAATGGTGGTCATAAAAGCTAAGTCTCTTACCAGGAAAGACAAGCATGAGAAAATGAAGATGGCAACAAAGAAAGAAAAGAAAGCAAAAGGGAAAAGTGAAGAAGTCAGAAAAAGCCGTGGCAGCAGAATCAATCCAAATGGGGACATTAGCAAGGATTTATTTTCATGGGCAGAGAGAGAAAAAATAACACAGTGAAGTCTAACCCAGTCTAAGAACACTCAGTGCTGAGCAGATGCCTCCATACACATCGCTGACCTTTGTATTTCCTTAAACTGGTAAGTGAGATGTACATTCAGAAAACTTAAAGAGTGATGGCTCACATTCCAAAAATGTCTTCTTTTTAAAAGAATCCATTGTAAGATGTTTTCACATCTTTTTTATGAGCTTAGTAATGAGCTTCTAGCTTAATACATATAAAATGAATGAATTCCTAAAATTGGGTTTCCACTAAGATCAGCTTTGTTCTTTCCCCAAACTCATGAAATCCAAAAAAGCAGCACACCTACAACAAAAACTGATTGCACCATGGAAACCCACAAGAACACTGGTATTTAGAATTAACTGACATTCTGGAAAGAAAGAAATCCATCGAGAAGTAAAAACAGCTGTCATTTGTAAAGACAAGATGTACTTCAAGCCTTTTTGTTTTCCAGCTAGTGACATCGAGTGGTGCCAAACCATGCACACAAATTTTTATCCCAAGGCTTTTTTGACCAAAAGCACAAATTTGGGGGTAGGATCAGAGTGAAATTTGTTGCCATGGAAAAGGGTGTTTCTTTTTGAGAGGTGGATGTTTCTGAATGAGATATAATTTTTTGATTAAAATGCAATTGCCAAATAGTGTTACTTTTCCTTATGAATCCATCTAGAAAGCAAGTCCAGAAACTCTTAGGTTTCAATGGTCAACTGTGATCTTCAGACATGGAAAGAGCTAATAGCTAAAAATTAAAAAAAAAAAAAGAAGAAAGAAAACACTTTCCATAATATAAGCTAAGGATATATTTTCTGTTAATTTTTTGGTCCATTCTTTAAAGAAAAGCAAATGCATTTATCAGGAAAACTGATTGATGTTGCCTTTTACAAATGACCAATTAGCCCCATCCCTCCAATCAATGATAGAGATTGACAAATGATGTTTCAAAACTGCAGTGTTTGCTTCTGCAACAGCATCACTCTGTTCCCTGCCCTTCCAAAAATAGATAGTCCTTTTAAGAGCACAGCAGGTCAATGACAGTCTGAATTAATTGGGAGAAATTGACACCTTTAGATATGTGAGAACCTACTCCTTTGGCTTATGTGAAAAAAGTTTAACAGGCACAATTTGCAGGAATTAGGAAGTTTTGCCCTTACTGTGAAAGTGAATAGAAATAACATTAATGATGAAATCTTCCGCTTTATAAGCTACTGCCTTTTCTATCTCAGTGTCTCTGAAATGCCTTTGATTGATGCTGTACAGGATCTGGGTTTTTGGAAGCTCAGAGATTACACAGTGGATCTACGTAGTAGGATCCTATTTTCTCCTGGCACTATGTGTGTTCCTAGCTAAAATGTCACATTTCAGAATTTTTAGTAATTTCAACGTATTTATTTATTTATTTTTTAGAAAACCAAGGAATTTGTATTAGTCCATTTCTGTTGCTTATGACAGAATACCTGAAACTGGGTAATTTATAAAGAAAAGAAATTTATTTGTTACACTTTTGGAGGCTGGGAAGTCCAGGGTCAAAGGGGGCACATCTGATGAGAGCCTTGCTCTTGGTGGAGACTCTCTGTAGGGTCCTGGGGTAGCGCAGGGTATCACATGGTGAGGGGGCTGAATGTGTGCTAATGGGCTTGCTTCTTCCTCTCCTTATAAAGCCACTAGTGCCGCTGCCATGATAACCCGTTCATCCATTAACACATTAGTCCATGGATGGTTTATTCCATTCATGAGGGCATCACCCTCCTGGTCCAATCACCCCTTAAAGGCTCCACCTTTCAAATACCATAATGAGGATTAAACTCTAACATGAGCTTGTGGGGACACTCAAACCATAGCATAGTTTTTCTTGAATTCCTTGAAAAAGAGTTTGTTAAACAATGCACCAGGGCACATGAATGGGCTCCAGTAGATTACAAAACATACTGAAATAATCCCCTCAGAAATTCAGGATAACCAGGAGGGGCCTGAAATAGCCAAGACCCCAATTTTTTGCCTTCAGTTGTAAACAGACATATATTTCCCCCAGGAGCCTTCAATCTGTATGTTCATATCTGTGTGCACACATATATGTGCCATGACATGAAAAAAATTTGGGAACCACTGCTTTAAACATATAGTAAACTCTTAAGTAAGTTTGGCTTGATTGATGGATATAAGAAAATTTTACTGTTAATTTTCTCTTTAAAAAATTTTTTTTGAAACATAATTAATTGTATACATATATGTTGTGTACAGAATTGAATATCAATACCTGTGTGCAATATTACTGTTCATTTTGTTAAAACATTATGCCATTTTGTCCCTTAGCCCAAAAGGAGTAAGATTTTCACAGCCTCATGACTATAATTCCTATCCACAGGGCTAGGAAGTCCGGTTCTTTTTGTATTCATGAGATAAAGCTTCCAAATAAATAAGATTGCTAAAGAACCAGCTCCATCATTTGTGGGACCCAGTGAAACCAGAAATGTGGAGCACCTTGTACAAGATTTCCTAAGCATTTCAAGATGGCACAACAATGGATCGTTTCAGTTTTTAAATATTATTTCATGGCTTTCTTAGATAGTTAAAATGATGTCATTGGAAAGGAACATTGTTAAACTGTAAAAAGGTAAAGGGAAGTCATTTTGATATAGGTCTTTTTGTCAGAAAGTCCTAAGCTTGAATCATGGCTCTTAAGAATGGCAGAAGCTCACTTTTCTTATCTGGAAAATGGAAATTAACTCCTTGACAAATATTTATTGAGAAGCCTACTTATTGTGGAAGCTTTATATGCACTGCATTATTTAATCCTTCCTGCAACATTAGAAACAGGTAGTATTTTCCCCCCATTTTATAGGTGAGGAAACCGTGGCACACACAGATTTTAAAACGTGCTAAAGTTGTCACTAGTAATAAGTTGCAGAGATGGGGCTGGAGCCCACGTGATCCAGCTTGCATCACCCTGCTCTGCACCATCTTTTCCTATATGCTTTGTCACTGGGTTGTATTGGGTACTCGATAACAGTGATGACAAAAATTAAAACCCACAATTCAGGCTCAGAATTGAGGCTCCATTAACATAAGATGACCTCTGGCACCTATAGTTTTCTAGATCTGTGACATTAAAAGCCTGAATCTTTCCCATATTTGGGAAATGATAGAAACCAGGAGGTAGGTAACTGTTTTTGTTGTTTAAATCTGGATAAGAGATTACAACATAAGAAGAAGCAAATCAACCAAATTGTTTAAAGAGACACGGTATGTGGTATTACATTTATTGGAAGTTCCTAGGAAAGGAGTTTTCTTCCCAGATGACTCCCAAATGCATTTTTAAGGTTTTCTCATAAATCCTCTTCTGATATCACTATTAAAAAAAAAGTCAAATGAAATCTCCAAGGAAGATTAGTCAGCTTAGGGAACAACAGAATACAACTAAAATCACCAATATCCATTTAATGCTTCACTTTGATAAAGAGAAAACAGACACGATTTTCAGTATCAAATCTATTAATCAATTATACTTTGATCAATATCCAATCAATAATATCAATTAATTATATATTCATATCCATGAGTTGCTCATCATTGTGAATTTGCAGATTTGACCTGGGAATGCTTTTGGTTTCTCAAAATTACTACTAAGAGTCAGGATTGGAGAGAACTCGATGACCTCGATTCCAAACCAAGATTCTCAGAAGTCGGTGGAGCATAGCAGGGTGTGGGGAAGGGCACTGCATGGGAGGTCTCCCATAAAGGCTCAGCTCTTCCTCTTTAGAAGAAAGGTCCATGACTTCAGTGACTGAGATCCAGAAACCGTTAGGAGCCAGAGGAGTCATCACCTAGTAATTTAGCATCAACTCTGTGGTTTCGTGGTGGAACTTTTCATGTTCAAGAGGGGGACTTGTTCAAACAATGTAGTTGGTTTGAAATACTTCCAGGACCGATGCAAGCACCAAATGCGCTGCCCAGAAACCACACGTTGCTTCGTTCACACAGAAGATAATGATGCACTCATGAGTGTGACCCTTGACTGCCCTGTCTGGAACACAGCCTCAGGAGAAAAAAACCCACAAAGCCAAATTCTTAGTCCTAAAATTTACACTATTTTGCAACGACCCCTATCCCTTTTTCCTTAAGGGCTGGTACTTGCCTTAAGTATTTGTGTTGTGTAACTCATAAATTGCAACCTTGTGTAATCTCAAAAGTGCCCTCCCAGAGAGAGAAAGGAAACAAGTAAATGAGGAAAAATAAAAGCCTTGCTGGTGTAGAGCAGCTCCAAGAGACTTAAAGCACTTCTGAGATATTATCCAATTCTGATGTATTCTAACCTCATTAAAGGAGGAGCAAGTAAGGAGGATTTCCCACTATGGAGAGGGAAAGGAGGCAAAAACGAAGTTGGACTAATAGGTCCATTTAATAGAAAGCATTTAGTAAATAATCAAGACTATTTGGGGGGATAGGGGATAGGGGTCGTTGCAAAATAGTGTAAATTTTAGGACTAACAATTTGGCTTTGTGGGTTTTTTTCCTGAGGCTGTGTTCCAGAGTGGAGGGAGCTGTTCTTCAATTGATTAGACCTGTGAGAGGATGATACGTTGAGGACTTGCAGGATGTGTTGGAATCATTCGCCGTGGGTCACGGAAGAATGAGCTTAATGACATACTTGGAGGTCACTCACTGAAGTCACCCACAGCCCTCCCCAGCCTCACAGCCCGCCCCTGCCACCGGCTGCCACTTCACTCCTGTATCCAGAAGTGTCGCCTGAGCTGCTGCTCCCACCTCCTCACCTGTCACTCCCTCCTCCTCCCTGTGGAACGTGCATCCCACTGAAATTGCTTGTGTTCCGGTCGACAGTGACCTCCATGTGGCAGGTCCATGGGCCCTTTCTGTGGCATCGCCTCCTTGCTCTCAGTAGCGTTCCGAAGAGTCGACGGCTCCTTCTGTGAAGCACCTTCTGCTCCTGGTTTCCATCCTCCGTGCTCACCTCATGCATCTCGGGCTCCCTGTCCTTCTTTGCTGGTTCCTCTTTCTCTGCATGACTTTTAAGGCTGGAGGCCCCAGAGCTGTGTCTTTACCTCTTGCTGTTCTCCAGTCTCTGCATGTCCATCCGTATCCCTGGCATTGTAACACTGTCCCCACCCCACTGTCTGCATGTCCCTCTCACCTCTCACCTTCAGTTTAGACTTAACTCACTGCTCCAGCTGGACAGCTGATTGGCTTTTCAGATGGAACATGGCCACACTGAATCCGTGACTTCTGCATCAGACGTCCTCCCCCTCTAGTCTTTCTTATTTCAGAAACTGTTTCGCTCTCACGTCTAGTGGAATGTACATCATGTTGTTTTTATCCCTGAAATTTATTGGAAAGTCATTTTATTCTCTTCTTCACTATCGCTACCACCCTAGGCCGAACCTCCATTATTTCTCATCTAGATTATTCCGAATGGTCCTCCACTTACATTCTCACCGATGCACCTTCCTTTCTCTATAGAGTAGTCAGAGATCTAAGTTTTCAAGACATAAAATTAGGACATGCCGCTTTGCCACCTGAAACCCTGTGTTGGCTTGTCACTAAACATACAGTAAAATCCAAACACTTTGAGTCATACATACTGTGGTTCTCATCCATCGCATCCACATCTCTTGATACTGTCCCCCTAGCTCTGTAAGCTCTAGCCACACTGGCCTTTCTCTTCAAAGAGCATGACAAGTGCGTCCCCGTCCCAGTTCATTCCCACGCCAGCTGTTCCCTCGTCCTGGAATCTGAGCCTTGCTCTTTCTTGTTCATGTCTCAAGTTGTCTGCCCCTCCTTAGAGCGGCCCCTTCACTTCTCGGTCTAATGACATCCCAGCCCAAATCATAAAGAAGTTTTATCTTCTTTATAATACATCCTGACACCGGAAAATGTCTTACTCTGATATTATTTATGAGTTTATTATCTGTACATCCTCATTAGAATGTTCTAGGAAATGTGGGACCATTTCTGCCATGTTCCTAGTGCCCACATCAGCACCCGGCACATAGTAGGTTCACAATACGTATTTGTTGAGAATGAGTGAGTTGATGTCTAGGTGAAAATGCTGAAGTGGAGAACTGTAATGGAGAGCTCAGGAATAGATTGGGATTATAGAGAATATTAAATTTCTACTAATATCAGAGCCCTAACTTTTCAAAGAATAGCTTAAGGCAAATTTATAACAAATTCTATCAACACTCCAAACTATGAACGTGAGTATTTTACATGAAAACTTTCTATGGAATGATTCCTAAGACATTTCTTTATATACGGTGCTTAACAGAAGATGTCAGATGTTGTATTGTTTTATGATTATTTTTTAATCAATGTGTCAGGGAAGTAAGAATGTACTGGAATTAGGAAGAACCAGAGTAAATTGCATTCAGTCATTAAAATTCTTATCATTAAAGTCCTCTGCCTATAAGTTACATAACAGAAAGCTCATGTACAAAAACCCAGAATTATCTGGAGGGCTTCTGAAAATACAGACTGCTGAGTTTCTGAGTCAGTAAGTCTGCGGGGTGGAGTCAGGGGCAAAAATTTGCATTTCTAGCAAGTTCCCAGGTGATGCTGATGCTACAGTTCAGGGAACCACACTTTAAGAAACTCTGATCAAGCTTAATAAGTAATTAACTGTGAAAAGAGGAAAAGCATCCTATGAGTAGGAAAATAGTTGGAATTTTAGTTATAACTTCCAGAAGTATTCTATTTTCTGTTACTAAGTTATCCAGGCAAATCACTTTTCCTTTTCACATTTTATATTTTCTATTACTATAGGAGGACAGTGTCCTGTTTGATGTCAAAATGTTTCTCTTAAGAACAGGGATTTACTTAATGCACTTTTGGAAGTTTTCATACTGGTGCTCTATCCACCAGCAAATTCTCCTGTATTCATTTTGAGAAGAATCTCTTGCAAATAAGGTTCCTTTGCCCCTCACTGTTTGCGACCATTGAAACAGTAACTGGGTCTTCCACAAAAATCTGTTATGTTTAAAACTGTTTGCCAGAGCAATAAAAAGTCACAATTAAAATGGAGTGACAGGTGAGCCTAGAAGGTGGAAAGCGATCCACGGTCTTTCCTCTGCTCCTCCTGCTCAGCTCCCATCTCATCTGCTGGCCCCGTGGCCTGGCCAGGAGTTTGGAAGTTTCCAGGCTTGTTCTCACAGACGGCTGCAGCAGCTACTGCGTCCATCTTTCCTGGGCCACAGACCTTTGATTCCCTGAGCAAATACTCAAACCCATGAGCTCTTAGAGTCCAAAGGTCTCTTAGTGACAAACTAATGCTCCTTCTAGGTACCTACCTTAATGCAATAATCAAAAGTGAACATACCCAGGTGTTTGTGGCAGTATTACCCATACAACTGAAAATTGGGAACAACTCAAATAGAAAAATAATGAAGTACTTTGAACACACATGTGAAAATTGTTTGTATTTCTCTTTAATGTTTTCCAAAGTCGCCAAATTTCCTACAAATAGCAAACAGAACTTCTGTAGCCAAAATAAAATTATTTTAAAGACAAAATATTAAGTTTTTAAAAAGAAAAGCAATTAATTTGGTTAGTACCACTTTTCACCTAATGCAGATGTCTATTTTTGGCTCCTTGAAGAATAATCATAAAACCTTCATTTACATATTTTCTCAGAGATAAAGAACTTACTATGCTATGAATCAATCAAGGCAGGCACTTTTTTGTTCATGAGAGTAATATTTGATTTTTATTGATTTAGATTTAACCACAAACTGAATTTTATTCATCTAATAGTTTTTAAATGAGTGAAATTTTATTTAAAATCTGTTTCGATTAATTCTTCTACTAATTCATTTCTTTAAAGTTGAGGTGAAATTCACATAACATAAAAATAAGCACTTTAAGTGCACATTTTAGTGGCCTTTAGTACATTCACAAAGTTTTGCAAACACCAGCTCTATCTGGTCCAAAACATTTTCATTGCTCTAAAAGGAAACCCTGTACCCCAGTCGTGAAAGCCACCAAACTGCAATATGTCTCTATGGATTACATATTCTGGACGCCATTACTGTTTAAAGCACTGTCGTTGTACCCAGTGCGAATACTTTTACCTGGCCGATCCACTCAGTGGCCCCGGCTTTGCTCTAGAATAGCCCAGGAGGGTCTGTGACTTCCACACAGCAGACCTTCAAGTATTTGACTGCAACTCTCAGGAATCATGGTCCCTTGACCCCACACCACTACCATCACCAGTGACACCACTAGATACATAGGATTGTCTTCATATTAATATACCAAATTCCTTGTATGGCCCCATCTGCTGTGACACCACCTGTGGCTTCTTTGGCTTTCCAAGCTTCCGCTCAATGTGTGTGGCCCGAAAGTCCCCAACGTGGTGAAAAAGCAGATGGTGAGAGGGGCAGGGAGGTCATGAGAATCAGATGAGCTGGTCACGGGCAGCCTCTGCATGTGCATGGATGTCAACCTTCACTATGTGTGAATTGCAGTGAGGAGTTCACACCCTGTCCCTGCGTCCTGTGCAGGGGCCTCTCCCGATGTGCCCTCCATGGAGCTGCAGAAGCCACGGGGCCTGGGCTTCAGAGAAAGCAGCCTGAGTGGGAATGATGCCACAGTCACTTGCAAGTCATCTGCTTCACGTCCTCCTGTCACAAATCATTAAAGAGGTCCTCTACTCTACACATGGGAAAATTGCTCAAAGAAAGAGGAGAGGTTAGATCTAAATCTCAGTTAATTTAACACTGATTGCTCTGTATCACTGCATTAGTCTCTGGTCCTAATTAATGAGGATATAAGTAATGAAATTTGCCCTAGGCAGTGGACTAGAGCCCAGATCATTATGTTTTGGATAAATAATTTGGGCTATGTTTTTCAGAGTAGAGGGTGCATATTTAAAATGCCATTTCTCAGGTTCCAGCTCAGATCTTGAGGTTCCGAATCCCTGCAGCAGGTGGACCTGGGGATCTACAGTTTTAACATGTGCCCAGGAAGTCAGAGGACCACTTATAAAAGAAAAAGAGCCCTTTATTAAATTTGTATTGTATACAAATAATAGATATTAATAGAACTTGCTGTATGAAAAATGTGCCAGTATTTGTATTTAGAAGCAATACATTAAAAAATATTTGATAAGCTTGGCTTAACTGGTTCTGTTTGATGTTAACAAGAAACATTCCCTACAAATGCTTCCAAAGTTCAGTTGAAGTCCTTTTTATTTACATTATTTATAATGAGTCTCATCTAAGGAAAGATCTGAACAGGGAGTTATAAATAGCACAGTGGACCAAACATGAGCATCTGTTCACTCAGTAAATATTTGCTGCAGGAGTGGCACATGTAAATTTGCTTCGTTTCCCAAATAAAAGGCAAAGGAACATTTCCTCTAACCTCCCAATCTTTCCCCTTCTCAAATATCAGTTATATGCTGGCTGTTTGAATACCAGCAAATTCAACATCTGAAATTTCTCTGAACTGTTAAATGTTTATTCATTTATAGCAACAAATATTTATTGGTCACCTACTATGTGCCAGGACCGGTGCTCAATTCCAGGCATACAGTGGTGAACAAAACAGACTCAGTCTCTATCCTGAGGGAGTTTTCCATTATAGAGAACTAGCAAATTAGGTATTTTGGGAGAAGATTAATTATTTGAGAAACAAGGGAAATCTTAGCAGAGGGACTTTCAAGCCCAGACGCCAGCTTGGCCCTTGCCTTGTATAGCTTTTCAGGATTCCCGACGTTGTGGCTCAGGAAACACTTTCATCCTCTCCAGTTATTTCATTTCCTTCACTCAGAGCAGATCCTGAGATATTTCAGAGCTGGATGAATTACAGTTTACCAGCAACATTTTAAAGTGTAGTAAACAGAACCATGGACCTTGGTGTTATCAGCACCACGTTCTAACCAACTGAGCTAAACAGCCAACCCTTTTTTTTGACCTTAAATCCATATTTCCCTCTAGTTTCACCACCAGAATTTTTTCCTAATATGTTTTATATTTGAAAGTCTTTTATTTTTCACCCTATCATTCTTTTCTGTGACAAAAAGTATACATGCAAATTTTAATTTTAATTCTGTGGCAAGCTTTAAGTATTTAAATTTTCCCTACAGATTGATTATTCATTAGCATGAATAACAATATTTGATCAAAAGAACATAACTATGTTATGAATTTGGTAAATAATCACTAAATTCAAAAAGATAGATTTCAATCATTTACCTCTCTTGAAAAGATGCCCCATGCATGGAGATTTTTTGTTGTTATGTTTTCCTGAATGAATATTAGTTATTCCTAGAAAGAGGCAAGGTTCAGCAGAAACTCTACTGTGGGTGTGTGACTATAGAATGCCTATAATATAATGTGTGTTGTTTATATACTATAAACTAAGGAAATGTGTTCACATAAATAGATTGTAATAGAAATGTGCTTTTTAAATAGCAATGTCTTGATTATTTAAAATCCTTCAGATTTAGATGTGAAAAATCACATACCAATTATCATTGAAGAATTATTTCAGTGATGAATTAGCAGATCATTTAGATCCTCCCTAAATTTTGATTGTTCCCCTTCAAAAGCCTGCATGTCACCCCCAGGAGAGGACATATGCCAATATGAAGACCATTTACCAAGGACAGTTGCTGCAGTGGTTGAGAGATAAGAAAGATCATTAGGTCAGTGGTCCAGGGAACAAGCAGAAGCAGGCAACACTTGAAGCAGAAGGAAGATCCAGGCCTGCAAAGACGATTACTGTGGACTCACAGGCCACTATTTATCAGATTTTTTAAAAAATCCCATTTTTAATAGTTATGTTTAGTTCTGATTTTGATGGCTGGATATATATTAAACCATTATGATCAGAGGCTTGTATGAAAAGTATCACTGCTACTGAAAAGTTAACCTAGTTTCAAACTCTTTTATATAGCTTTTAAATATAAAAAACATCAGTGCAGGTAAAACGCACTCAACAGTCCAGACTTTCATTCATTCCTACTTCGGCTGTAATGAGGCAGCTATGACGGTGTGAAATGGACAGCACAGGACACACAGACGATTTCAGAAAGGAAACCACCTATGAATGAAACCTAGAGGACTGACAGTGGTCGGAGAGACAACATTTCGGATGACAGCAACAGCCACACGGATGTGTGCAGGTCGGAAGCGGTGTGGCGTGGGGTAGGACACGTAGCTTTGTGTGTTTCAAGCCTCAAGTGTCAGGTGAGGAGACACCATGTGGTGAGACTGAAGGGGGGACAGAGGTCACAGAAGGCCTGTACATCGTGCCAGAGACTTCGACCTTGTAAGTGATGGAAAATCTTTAAAGACTTAAAGGAATAACAAAAGCAGATGTGCATGTTAGAAGGTTCACTCTGGTGGGCATCTGGAGGAAGAATCCAAGAGTGTGGTCAGGAGGCAGGGCCAGGGAGGAGAGGTCTGATGTCCAGGTGATGAGAAGCTACCCCAACGCAGCATCGGGGGGATTTAGAAGTGAGTTCTGAAAGACAGTGGGGTCTGGTTGTGGATTTAATGTGTGAGACAATAAGCCAGATACTCTCTAAAAACTAAATAAAAATGGTGTAAGTACTAAAGAGTTTAACTCACACACATGAAGCTCAGAGGTAAACAGTTTCAAGGCTGGTTAATTCAATGGTTTAACAACACAATCAAGAATCCAGGTACTTTCCATGTTGTGCTACCACAAAGATTTGGCTCTCATCCCATGCCTGTTACCCTCACGAAGGCTGCAATAGCCTTAGTCCTCAAATCCTTGCAGAAGCCCAACCACGAACCAGAACAATCATTTCTCCTGGCATGACTCTGTTTATCAGGAAGCAAAAATCTTTCCCAGGAGGCTGCACCTCACATGGCAGGTGCATTATTGCCCAGACGTAAATCAGTCACACAAGGAGAGTGGCACAACCCATCACCTTGAACCAGCTGACTTTCAACTTCATGGTGCACAGAACATCTATGAAGAACTTGGCTTTCAGTGTCTGAACAACATTGTGGATCCGGTATAAGAAAGAAGGGACCTTGGCACTCAGATAGTGAACGAACAGAGTCTGCCCTAACTCTCCACTTTCTGACTTAGGTGATAGGACAAAGGGCGGCTCGTCATTGAGATAGAACCTGCCGGACGAGGAGCAGATGATTGGGAAAATACAATGGGTTCCGGCATATGTAGAATTTGGGGAGCCTACAGTGCATTTGGGGAAGGTTTGGCAGGCAGTTGAATGCAGGGTCTGGGAGTCAAGAGCAGAGAGCTGGTAGTTGAGGTCATAGCAGGAATGAGACTCTTTGTAGGAGTGTGAGGAGTGAGAAGACAAGGTTATGGAAACTCCTCGGGGAACGCCAACTTCAAAGAGGAAAGCAGAGAAAGAAAAATCAAGAAAGGATGTGGAAAGACTGCCGGGCAAGAAGAAAACATATTTCTCATGCATTCCAGAGGAGGTGGAAGAGGGGAACACGTTTTGTCAGACTTTACTGTGTGCTCCATCCCATTTCTAAGAACTGTCATACAACAAGCAAAATGAAGTAGCTTGAAGTGAGAATGAACAGGAAAAGTCGGTGGAGCACCTGGGCAGGAAGACCATGACATTGCATGTCAGCCCGGCCCCTCTGACTTGTACACATATGGAGACAGGAATCCTGCTATACCAGCTGTCCTTGAGCACATGAGGCTGTCTTAGGAAGGGGACCATGGAGGGTAGAGTCACTGCAGCATGACTGGTCTCCCGGGCAACAGCCTAAAATCTTTATCTTAAAAAAAAAAAAAAAAAGGTTCTGCCAAATTTTGCAACTTTGCAAGCCATTTCCTCTCCTTTTCATGACAGTTCAGAAGATTTATATTAGAACTTCTTATTTTACCTTTCCTAATATTTTAATTTCTCTCCCTCTGAGTAAGCTGCCCTCATTCCTTTCCAGTTGTGTGACCACTGCATTTGAGCTTGATGAACAAGCCGTCTGTAATCAGAAAGATGCAAATTAAAATAATCATAAGATGCCATTTCGACACTTTTCAGAGGGGCAAAAAGGAATGAATCTGGTAACACCAAGTGTCAGCGAGTAAATGCAGCAGCAGACTCACGTGTTACCCGGGGGAGAGGACGCTGGGGCAAGCACTTGGAAAGCAACGTGGCAAAGTGCGGTGAGGCTCAGGGTGTGCATGTCCTGTGACCCAGCATTTCCACTTCTTAGCGTCTCCTGTAGAAAAACTGTACCAGACGGGCATAAACACACACATGCCAGGGCCGCACCACTGGCAATAGTGGAAAAGTAGCAGAAGCCCACCTGTTCCTCAGTGAGATGAATTTGAATAAACTGTGCTTTCATATTCAGCAATAGAGATGAATAAACTCCTTCTGCAAATGTCCACATGCACAAAATCTCACAGACGTAGTTCTGAAAAAAAAAAGTTCTAAAAGGAAAATAGAGCGTGATACTATTTATGTAAAGATTAAGTACACACACAAACCAGTGTCACATGCAAAACACAAGCGGTAAAAGCATCAACAGGAATGAGATATCCCAACGTCAGGATGCTCGTCATCCCAGGGAGGGCATGAGACGGGACAGGAGGATGATGCTTCATCTGTCTGTCTGTCTATCTATATACTTTTTTTCCAAAATGGAGAGATTGCAAAATAATGATGGGAAATATCAGTATTGTTTTCATCTTGGTGGTGAGTACATAGGATTTATTATATTTTCTGTCTTGCTCTATGTTTGAAATGTTTCATAGTTAGAAATTTCAAAATCGAAAGCCACATTTCTGGCAAAAGAGCCCAGAAGGAAAGAGAAGGCAATGACTGCATTGGATAGGGGAAGTCTGGAGTTACACAGCCAAGTTTTTGTGTAGAAGACTAGAAGGTAAATATTTTAGACTTTGTGGGCATTACGGTCACTGTCTCCACTGCTCACTGTGCCCTTGTACCTCAAAAGCAGCCAGAGACAAACGTGAATGAATGGGCATGACTGTGTTCCAACATGACCGCTCTGTTTACAAAAGAATACCTCAGCTAGGGTTTGGCCCATGGGCCATAGTTTGCCTCAGTTTACAGTTGCTGAAAGTGAAAGGTTTCAGCTGACAATCTCAGGCTACGAGGATGATCCTGGGCCCAGGGAGCATCCAATCTGTTTCTAGTGAGTTAGCTGGGGAGCTAGACCACCACCCCCAGCCTAAGAATCCAAGTCATGAATGACGTACCTTTGGTTGTTGAGGCTGCAGCAGTAGTAAAACTCATAAAAATAATCTCTGAAGTTTAACCTTGTTGGGGTTTTGTTTTGGAGCTTTTTGTTTGGTTTTGAGTCTGTTTTCTCTTGGGTGGTAGAAGCAAGTTTATCCTAGATTTGCCTGTGGATAGTCAGCCCTGGGTGCTTCGAGTTCCAGGAATGTGCATTGTTGATGGGTTCAAAAATGCAGGCTGTCATTCAATGGGTCCCAGCTGTATCCGGGAGAACAAAGCTAAAACATGTTCAGATCAATTTGGAGCAAAAGCTCTTAGCCTTACAAGGATGCTCTAGAATTCTTAGGTCACAGAAAGTGTAACCCATCCCATTCACCACTCCTGCCCAGCCCGGTACTGCCTTGACCTGACCTCTAAAACTCAACAAGTCACTCTGCAAGCAAGTTTATCAGCTCGGCTGTGCCCTTGGCCTTAGGTCGCTTGCATACACACCTGCTGGGAAGGATGATTTAGCACTGCTGTGTCCTTTCATAGAAATCGGGAAGCCCTTATATCGCTCAAGCCCCTGTTGTGGAAGCCCTCTTCAGGTCTTGACACTTCTAGGAACGGCTGATAGAAGGGGCCTGTGATTCTTAACTGCCTAGAAACTAGACTGCTGTTTGGCCTAGGCAGCCCTGGTGCTGGCACCTACCAAGTGCAAGCCCAGGGGGGTCCCTTAGAGAAAGACACTTCCAGTACCTCTCTCTTTGCACAACCAACTTTGCCAACACAGTCTGCTTAGGCCATCAGCACTTACAGCCCTGGTGCCCCTTGCACACTGACAACATGTCAGGCCAGAGGAAGGTTAATAAAGCCAACAGGATTTATTTACGAGTTTCTTCTGGTGCAAGCCACACACAAGATGTGAGAGTAAAGTGAAGTGTCCTGTGCTGTCATTACTGGCCATGGTGGCCATGTCTCTGAGAGGCTCATCATATGTGCCATGAGTAGCACAGTGTGTTAGGACAGAGCAGGGCTCTAAATTGCTAAATTCAGGTCCTGGTGGGACCACTGACATGAGTGCAGGGACAGTTAGAGACCCAAAGGCAGAGGCAAGCACATTCTCTCCTCTGGGGGACCTCACCCAGCCAGGGGACAGTGGAGTATGCACCATTAGTGACAGCTGGTGCAGTTGCTACAGGGTCCCTGAAGTAAAGAGGACACAGCCAACTAGTCACGTGCAGAACACCTCTTGCCCGCTTACCTGTTCTGACGCTGCAATGCACGATCCTTGCGGATCTCACTGCAGCTGTGCGTGCGGCAGAGAAGTGAGACGTAGGCAAGGGGGCGGGGGGAGCCTGACTCGGCTCAGCCACCTGGATTCCATCAGCCTCTCTTTCCTTTCCCGAAAATTGGAGGTTTGCTTTTCTTCTTAGTCTCCTGCGAGACACAGCTTCTAAGGATGATGGCCAGATGTTTTGAAAATGTTTTTAAAGCATTCAAAGATGGCATGTTATTAATCACAACACCTAATAGTGTTGTCTCTGTGAGCTTTTGCCCCAAACCAATCTGAACATGTTTTAGCTCTGTTCTCCCTGACACAGCTGGCATCTGTTGAATGACAGCCTGCAGTTTCAGCCTATCAACGATGCACGTTCTTGGAGCTAGGAGAAGAGGGCCAGGCTGACTCTAAACCCGGCAGCGAGGAGTCAAGGCCCAGGATGACTCTGTAAATCTTTCTGACTGGGACTTGCAAGCTTTTGGTTGTGTTTACTCAGAATGTTAATAATTTCATAAATGATTAAAATGGAAGCAGAATACGTTCTTTTTAGGAGGCCACTGAGATCTCAAATGGTTTTGCAAATGTAATGAGCCGTGTAAGCTGAGTGAGTCCAGTACCCGCCGCTTGCCGTGAGCCTGCTGGCAGCACGGCCACTGCCACGGGGCACTTGGTGAGGGCAGCTAGGGAGGTGTGAGAGACGCTCTTTAAAATCTCAGCCTTCAGATTTCAATCATTGTGTTGGACAACATGTTTTTACAAAAAAAGAAAAAGAAAAAAATCTTCCTTTTCCCCTCTCTGCTCTCGATTTTTCTACTTTTCCTGCCCAATGTCATCGGCATTACCCAGCTCCTGTGCTGGTGGCAGTACCATCGCCTAAGGAATCCCATTCGTGCCTGTCTAGCTGTGACTTCCTGGGCTGCTCCTGCTTCCTCTCAGGTAGATCTGGTGCTTCTTTCTTGTATCTTCTCTATCCTTTGGGGCCATTAGTGCCCATTGAAATGACCTGAGGCGGTTCTTAAAAACACTGATCTCAAAGTCCACCCTACTCTCCTGATGCAGAAGCTGTTGCGTGGAGCCCAGGAATTCACATTTTAATGTGCCCCAGGTGGCTCGGAAGCTGTGGATCCCAGGATCAGCACCATGGGAACCTAGGCCACGGTTCCTGTGTCACTTTGTCTCACTTGGTCATCAGCGTGCCTGTTTCTAGCTTCTAAATCCCAAGCTTGTTGAAGGAAAGGAAACACATGGTACTCATATGTCATTCAGCACATACTTACTGAGTGCCTACTGTATACCAGCTACTGTTCTGAGTGCAGGGCACACAGCAATAAGCAGAACAGGTAGGCTTCCCTCTTGGACCTGGGACAGAAGTCAGACAATAAGAAATATCAATGCGATCATTAAATACCATCTTATTAGATGATAAGTACCATGGAGAAAACTCCAGCAGGGAAGGACACGATGACTGAAGGACTGGGGTGAAGTGACACACTCAGGCCTTGCTAAGGAGGGAGTAACTGAGCAAAGAGTTGCAGACTGTGAGGAGGCCAGGCGGACATCTGGAGAAAGGCATCTGCAGGGCTCTGGAGCCGAAAAATGCCAAGTACATTCTAGAAACAGAAGGTGGTCACCGTGGCTGGAGCAGAGTGAGCAAAACGGAAAGAGTTGGTGGGGAGGGGGTGAGAAGGGACTGGGGAGGGAGGAAATCTCCTAAGGGCTCATCCTACACTGTAAGAATCTTGCCTTTGTCTCAGAGGGAGATACTGAATCCACAAAGCCTGTCCCAGTGCTGCCTCCGGAATAACACTCCACATGTGCTGGGTGAATGAAGGAACGTCTTCCAGATTGCATGCAAAGGCCTCTGGAGGCCTAGACCTAGACCAATACCAGTGACAGGAAGAAATCACATTAGCATAGATATAGTCATGTAAATATTTCTAACAAAGAGGCAGCTACACTCACCCAGAGCCCAGATGCCAGAGCCACAATGCCTGGATTCAAATATTCCACATCCTGGCTGTGTGATCTTGGTAACCTCTCAGTGCCTCAGCTTTCTCATTCATAAAGTGGGGAAGATAATAGTACCTATTTCAGAAAGCTGTGATACGTTTATACATGAAAGGAAGCTGTGAGAGTGTCTGATGTGTTTTGAGAAGCAATAAACATTTGCTATTATTATTAGCGTGGATATATTAAGACATTTATAACAATTCAAGGAATTTAACATACTAAATATTAAATTTTAGTCATTCCTATACTCTCATGCCTGATAACTATAATATTATAACTAATATGCACTATATAACTACATAATGATATATATCATCGTTACATGTCCATTTCAGGGTACAGATGTTAAAGGAATGGTAATTCATGCAGCTCTACAAGTGCTGAAATACTCAGAAAGGGATGAATAAACATGAAGATTATGTGATGATCTTTTTACTTTTCATATGGAAATATTTTATTGGAGTATAACACGTACGAAGAATAGTTCAACAATTATAGATCATTAAATTTTAACAAAGTGAGTATGTTTTTCTTTTTAACCTTTGCATATGTTTATTGGGTATTTGTGTTTTGTTTCGGTTTGATTTTTGGCACAATGAAGGGCTTTTTTTATTTTTATTTTTATTATACGTATTTGGGGGGCACGAAGTTGACTATTAATAGTTGTTATAATGTGTGATGCTCACATCAGGATGGTTAGATTATTCATTATTATAGTGCATAACCATAATTTGTGTCCATTAACCAATTTCTCATTTAACTCCTTTCCACCTGTAGTTACCACAGTTCTGTTCCCTCCTTCTAAGAGTTCAATGTATTATTGTGATTGTTGTTTCTTTTTTCTCTTTCTCTCTTTTTTTATTGTTTATTTGTTTCTTTATGAATTCAGCTCCCACTTATGAATGAGGACATGTGGTATTTCTCTTTCTGCTCCTGGGTTGTTTCACTTAGCACAGTTTTCTCCAGGCTCATCCATGTTGCTGCGAATTTCAGAATTTCGTTCTTTTTTGTGGCTGAGTAGTATTCCATTATATATATATATACACCACATTTTCCTTATCCATTCATTCGTCAATAGATATTTAGGTTGATCTCATAGCCTGGCTATTGTAAATAGAGCTGCAATAAACAGGGGAAATTAGGTATCCCTTTGACATGATGATTTCCATTCCTTTGGGTATATACCCAATAGAGGGATTGCTGGATCATATGGTAGTTCTATCTGGAATTGTTTATGGAACCTCCGTACTGTTTTCCATAACAGCTGTATTAGTTTTCAGTCCCACGAACAGTGCAGAAGCATTCCTCTTTCTCTACATCCTTGCCAGCATTTGTTATTCTATGTGTGTTTGATAATAGCCAGTCTAACTGGGGTGAGATGATATCTCAAACTGGTTTTGATTTGCACTTCCTGATGATTAGTGATATATTGAGCATATTTTCATATACCTGTTGGTCATTCGTATATCTTCCTTTGAGAAATGTCTACTCAGCTCCTTTACCCATTTTTTAATTGGATTGTATGGTTTTTTACTGTAAACTTGTTTGAGCTCCTTATATATTCTGGATATTAATCCCTTGTCAGATATAGTTTACCTTTTCACTCTGTTGATTATTTCCTTTGCTGTACAGAAGCTTTTTAGTTTGACATAATCCCATTTGTTTATTTTTTTTTCTTTTGTTGTCTGTGCTTTGGGGATCTTATTCATAAAGTCTTTTCCCAGTCCTACATCCTGGAGTGTTTCCCCTATGTTTTCTTCAAGGAATTTTAAAGTTTCAGGTCTTATATTTAAGTCTTCAATCCATTTTCAGTTCATTTTGGTATATGGTGAGTGGTATGAGTCTAGATTCATTGTTCTACATACAGATGTCCAGTTTTACCAGCACCATTTATTGAAAAGGCAGTCTTTTCCCCAATGTATGTTCTTAGTGCCTTTGTCAAAGATCAGTTAGCTGTAAGTATGTGGGTAGATTTCTGTTTTTTTTACTCTGTTCCATTGGTCCACATGTCTCTTTTTATGCCAGTACCTTGCTGTTTTAGTTACTATAGCTTTGTACTATAAATTGAAGCCAGGTAGTGTCATGCCTCTGACTTCATTTTTTTTTTTTTTTTTTCTTGGCTCAGAATTGCTTTGGCTATTCAGGGTATTTTGTTGCTCCATATGAATGTTAGAATTTTTTTTTTCTATTTCTGTGAAGAATGTCTTTGGTATTTTAATAGGGATTTCATTGAATCTGTAGACCACATTCAGTAGTATTGACATTTTCACAGTGTTAATTCCTCTAATCCAAGAGTGAGGAATGTCTTTCCACATTTTTGTGTCCTCTTTGTTTCAACAGTTATTTGTAGTTCTCATTGTAGAGATCTTTCACCTCCTTGGTTAAATTTTCTCCTGGGTATTTTATTTTTTGGTGACTATTGTAAAGTAGCTTGCTTTCTTGATTTCTTTTTCTGCTACCTCATTATTGGAGTGTAAAAATGGTATGGAGATTTGCTTGATGATTTTGTATTCTGCAACTGTACTGAAATAGTTTACCAATTATAAGTATTTTTTTGGTAGAGTCTTTAGGTTTTCCTATATATAGGATCATGTCATCTACAAACAGGGAAAGTATGACTTTGTCTTTTCTGATCTGGATGCCATTTATTTCTTTCTCTTGCCTGATTGCTCTGGCTAGTACTTCCAGTACTATGTTAAATAGGAGTGGTGATAGTGGGTATTCTTGTCTTGTTCCTGTTCTGAACGGAAAGGCCAAAACTTTCTCCCATTCAGGATGATATTGGCAGTGGGTTTGTTGTATATGGCTTTTATTGTATTGAGATACTTTCCTTCTATACCTAATTTGCTGAGAATCTTTATCATGAAAGGATGTTGAATTTTGTCAAATGCTTTTTCTGATTTACTGAGATAATCATATGGTTTTGACCTTGATTTTGTTGATGTCATATTTCTTAAATATTGACTTGTGTATGTTGAACCATCCTTGCATCCCTGTGATGAATCCCACTTTATCACGATGGGTAATTTTTTGATGTGTTGTTTCATACCGCTTGCTAATGTTTTTTTTTAGAGGATTTTTGCATCTTTGTTTATCAGAGATATTTGCCTATAGTTTTCTTTTTTTGCTGTTATTGTTGGATCTTTGTCTGGTTTTTGTATCTGGGTGATGCTGGCATCCTAAAAAGAGTTTGGGAGAATGGTCTGTTTCAATTTTCTGGAATAGTGTTAAGATTATTGGTTTTAATTCCTCTTTAAAGACTCTTAGCAGTAAAGCCATCTGTCCTGAGCTTTTCTTTGTTGGAAGACCACTGATTACTACTTCAAACTTGTTGCTTTTTATTGTCTGTTCAGGTTCATATTTCTTTTGGTTCAGTCTTGGTAGTTTGTATGTACACAGAAATTTATCCATTTCCTTCAGGTTTTCAAATTTGTTGGAATGCAGTTGTTTACAATAGACTCTAATGATTCTTTGTATTACTATTGTATCAGTTTTAATGTCTGCTTTTTCATTTCTGTTTTTTATGAATTGGCTTTTTTGTCTTTTTTTGAGTTTGCCTAGCTAATTGTTTGTCTAGTTTCTTTATCATCTCCAAGAGCCAACTTTTTTATTTCATCGATCTTTTGCATTGTTTTGGGGGTTCCTCTTTCATTTATTTCTACTCTGATGTTAACTATTTCTTTCCATTTTCTAATGTTAAGATTGGATTGTTCTTGTTTTTCTACTTTATTATGGTGTAGCATTGTGGTGTTTATTTGAAATCTTCCTATTCTTTTGATGTAAGTGTTTATTGCAACAACTTCCCTCTTAGTTCTGTTTTTGAAGTATCCCACAGGTTTTGGTATGATGTATCTTTATTTTTGATAGATTCAATACATTTTTTGATTTCCTGTTTAGTTTCTTCTTGGACCCATAGGTCATTCCGGAGCATGTTGTTTAATGTATTTGTATAGTTTCCAGAGTTTTGCTTGTTATTGGTTGCTAGTTTTAATCCATTGTGTCTGAAGATACTGGAAATGATTTCAAATAAAAAAAAATTGAGACTTCATTTGTGAGGTAGCATGTGGTCTATCTTGAATAATGTTCCATGTGCTGATGATGAGAATGTATATTCTGTAGTTGTTGGATGAAATGTTCTGTAGATAGATGCCAGGACCAATTGGTCTAAAGTGTAGTTTAAATCCTGTGTTTCTCTGTTGATTTGTTGCCTAGATGATCTGTCCAATGGTCAGAGAGTGGTATTCAGGTCCCCAACTCTTTTTTTTTTTTTTGAACAATCTTCAAAATATGTTTATTAAAGGATTGACTGCTAAATACACAGGGTCTTATAAATGTTTCAGTTATATAGGAATTCTATTCCATGTCAGCAAAGCAGCATTAGCATTACTGAACTATGAAATGAATTGGGCTATAAAAATATACCATCAAATGTTCTAATGATGTTAAGAGGAGACTGATTTATGCTTAGCAGGAATATCTTCTCAGGTTTTATTTTTATTTTCTGAAAATGACTTGTATGGCTTTTTAAACTTTTGTTAACAGCAGCAATACCTGTTCTGGTTTTTTTAAATTTAATTTTATTTTGTCAGTATACAATGTGGTTGATTATTATAGCCCATAATAAACAAAAACTCCCTCCCCCCTGCCTCACGCCCCTCCCCCCAACAATGTCCTTTCTGTTCACTTGTCGTATCAACTTCAAGGAATTGTAATTGTTGTGTCTTCTTCCCTCGCCCCCCGCCGTTTTTTGTGTATTTATTTATTAATTTTTAGCTCCCACCAATAAGTGAGAACATGTGGTATTTCTCTTTCTGTGTCTGACTCGTTTCACTTAATATGATTCTAAGTCCATCCATGTTGTCACAAATGGCAGTATTTCATTCTTTTTTATATGGGGTCTATCTCTTTCTTTAAGCCTAATAGTGTTTGCTTTATATAACTGGGGTTTCCAGTGTTAGGCACATATATATTTATAACTATTGTGATTGTTGTGTCTTCTTGCTGGATCACTATTTTATCACTATTTAATGGCCTCTTGGTCTCTTTTTATGTTTTTGGCTTAAAGTCTATTTTATCCAATATAAGAATAGCTATTCCTGCTTGTTTTTCATTTCTATTTGCTTAGTTTATGTTTTTCCATCCCATCACTATTAGTCTGTGTATCTTTACAGGTGATGGGAGTCTCTTGAAGACACCATATCTGTTGAGTGGTAAATTTAATCCATTTATATTTAGGTTTGTTTCTGAAAGGCATTTTCTTCTGGCATTTTATCTATTTTTGTTTGGATGTTTTAAATATCTTTTGTTTCTTTTTTCCCCTTTTATTGTTTGTCTTTGGTGTCTGTTGATTTTTTTAGGTGGTAAGTTATAGTTTTGTTATCTTTCTCATTTGCATTTTTGTTCTGAAAGACTCCCGCAGTGGGTAGTCAGTCAGTTCAGGGAGACCCTCCCAAGGAACAGCGAGACCACGGCTTCGGATGCAAAAACAAGAGGTTTATTGAACACACAGGTACCCGGGCGACTCAGTCTTTCGAAAGACTGGCGCGCCGAGTGGAGCTCCTGGGTCCTTTTTATAGCAAAAAGCGCGGGTACAGAAGCGAGAAGCGAGTTTAATTGGTCAGTTCAAATAAGCGCGGGTACAGAAGCGAGAAGCGAGTTTAATTGGTCAGTTCAAATAAGGCCTGGGGTGAGCTTCGGTTATGTGGGAGTCCTTGAAACAGCTGAGGGGCACCCTGGAAACTGTTGGGAGTCCTTGAAACAGCTGAGGGGCACCCTGGAAACTGTTGGGAGTCCTTGAAACAGCTGAGGGGCACTCTTGAAACTTTAACTGACTTGTCTATTTCTGGGAACTATCCGCCCTTTGCCTCGGGCCGGGGCCCAGGTGCATAACCACAGATATCCTGTTCGTTATCTGGTCTCAACCTCAGGCTGTACTTTTCCTATGCTAGGGACTTTTAACCAGGGTAATGTTTTGTGCCTTGCAAAATGGCGTTGCTACGGCTAGCTTAAAAAGTTCTTTCTTCATTCCCCCATTTCTTTTGTGGATAGCTCTAATCTTAGAGCGGAGTTAAAAGTTATTTTCATTATCTATAGTCTGATATTTTTGTCTAAGAACCAGGACCTTAATTGTACTCATCTTATCATTGATGAATTGGACTAACCTGTTGATGACACAGGGCCCCAGAATGAGCAACAGAAGAAGGAGTACTAGGGGCCCGGCGATGGTTGATAGTAGGGTAGTGAACCAAGGGGAGCTATTGAACCAACCTTCAAACCAGTTTTGATCTTTTTGGCGCTCTAACTGTCTTTTATCTAGTCTTTGTTTGAGTTTGGCCATGGTGTCTCGTATCACACCTGAATGGTCTACATAAAAACAGCACTCCTCTCTGAGGGCCGCGCAGAGGCCTCCCTCTCTTAAAAACAGTAAGTCAAGGCCTCGCCTATTTTGGAGTACTACCTCAGATAGAGAAGTCAATGAGTCCTCTAACTTGCTGACTGAATCCTGGAGGGCCCGGAGGTCAGTGTCCATGGCAGTCTGGAGCTCGGTTAGGCCCCGCTGGAGGTCTATAGGTCCTTTAATCAGAGCAGCCGAGCCGGTACCTATACCTGCCACAATTCCCAGTAGGACAGCTAGGGTAAGTGTGAGAGGTTCTCTCTTAAACCTGGGATGAGGGTTGTCATAGGCCTGCAACAAAGTTTCTTCAGGATGGTAATAGATGCGAGGAATCAGCTGAACCTGGACACAGAAATCCTTAGACTGATTAAAAACTGAGAGGGAAACGCAAGGGGTGAGACCGGTGCTGCAAGCCCACCAGCTATGGTTGGAGGGGAGAAGGTACTGATGGTCCCCGGAGGAATTGATGGATAGGGTCTGGTTGAAGGGAAGGAGGGCCATCCAGTCTTTTCCACCGGTCTCTAAGGCCAATTTAGTTAAGGTCTCTTTGATGGTTCTATTCATTCTCTCTACTTGACCTGAGCTCTGGGGCCTATACGCACAATGTAACTTCCAATTTATCCCCAGTTGTGTGGCCAGTCCCTGGCTTACCTGAGCAACAAAGGCTGGGCCATTATCGGACCCGATCACCTTAGGGATCCCGAAACGGGGCAGGATTTCTTCTAGTATCTTTTTACATACAGTCAGGGCCGTTTCCGTTTTGGTAGGAAAAGCTTCTACCCATCCAGAGAAAGTATCTACAAATACTAGCAGATACCTGTTCCCATACCGGCCAGGCTTTACCTCTGTAAAGTCTACTTCCCAGTATACGCCGGGTCGATCTCCCCGTTGTCTCCTCCCGGTCTCTCGGTAGGTTGCGACCGCATTAGTCATGGCACAAGCCTGACACTGACTGGCGACTTCGCGAACTGCAGACGAGAGGTTTGGGATGAGGAGGCTGGTGCGGTTTATCAATTGGAGAAGTTTTGCTGGTCCCAAGTGTGTCAGCCGTGTAGCCGTTGAATGAATTCTTTTCCCTGGTCAGGGGTGAGTTCTCCTAGCTTGGCCTTTGTCTGGGCGGGTTCGATTGGCTCCTGAGGTTTGGTAGTTTCTGCCAGCACTCTGGTCGACAGGGCGGCTTGTTTTGCAGCCTCATCGGCCCTCCGGTTCCCGGTGGCCACAGGGTCATTTCCCCTCTGGTGGCCGGGGCAGTGGATAATGGCGACCTGCTTAGGGAGGTGAATGGCCTCTAGCAGAGCCAGAATTTCTTGTTTATTTTTAATGTCTTTTCCAGCAGAAGTGAGCAGTCCCCTCTGTTTATATATTGCCCCATGAATGTGAGCAGTGGCAAAAGCATACCTGCTGTCCGTGTAGATGTTGATGTTTTTTCCTTCGGCTAGGCGTAATGCCTGCGTCAAGGCTATTAGCTCGGCCTTCTGGGCTGATGTCCCTTCTGGCAGGCTGCTTGCCCATACCGTCCGTTTGCCATCTACGATGGCGGCCCCTGCTCTCCGCTTACCTTCCACAATGAAGCTGCTACCGTCTGTATACCAGGCAGGCACTCCGGGCAATGGCTGGTCCTTCAGGTCCCGTCGAGTCCCAGCTTCTTCAGCAAGGATTTCTGAGCATTGGTGTACTGGGGTGGATTCTGACTCGACTGGTAGTAGGGTAGCTGGGTTCAGGACAGCAGGGGGCGCGAAAGATATCCTTTCGTTTAGCAGCAAACTCTGGTAATGAGTCATTCTGGCATTGGTCATCCACCGATTGGGGGGCTGCCGCACAATACTTTCGAGGCTGTGGGAAGCAATCACAGTCACATTTTGCCCCAAGGTTAACTTATCAGCGTCTTTGAGGAGGAGTGCCACTGCAGCAACCGCTTTTAGGCAGGTTGGCCACCCACTGGCCACTGGATCCAGTTTTTTTGATAGATAAGCTACTGGCCGTCGCCATGGTCCTAGGGTCTGAGTAAGCACTCCTCGGGCCACACCGGCTCTTTCATCTACGTATAGAGTAAACGGTTTGGTGAGGTCTGGGAGAGCCAAGGCGGGGGCAGACAGCAAGGCTTTTTTTATGTGGTCAAAAGCCTTTTGATGCTCCTCAGTCCAGGTAAAAGGAATGTTTTCCCTTGTCAGGGGGTACAAGGGTGCAGCCAGGGAAGCAAACCCAGGAATCCAGAGCCTGCAGAATCCGGCAGTACCCAGAAATTCGCGGACCTGCCTGGGGGTTGTGGGAGTAGGGATCTTCATAACTGTAGCTTTCCGGGCCGCGGTCAGCCATCTTTTTCCCTCTTTGAGCAGGTACCCCAAATAGGTGACCTCTTTCTGGCATAACTGGGCCTTTTTAGCTGATACCCGGTACCCCAACTTACTCAGTTCCTGCAAGAGCTTTTGTGTCCCTCTTTTGCAGCCTTCATATGTGGGAGCTGCCACTAGGAGGTCGTCCACATATTGGAGTAATATGACCTGGGGGTTGAGAGCCCTAAAAGGAGTTAAATCCCGGTGGAGGGCCTCGTCGAAGAGAGTGGGTGAGTTCTTGAACCCCTGTGGCAGCCGTGTCCAGGTCAGCTGACCTGTGTTACCTTTTTCTGGGTCTCTCCACTCGAACGCGAACAGTGGCTGGCTGTTGGGGTGTAGTCTGAGGCAAAAAAAGGCATCCTTGAGATCCAGGACTGAGTACCAAGTGTGACTAGGCGGAAGGGAACTCAGGAGGCTGTATGGATTTGGGACCGTGGGATGAATGTCTTGCACCCTTTTGTTAATTTCTCTCAAGTCTTGGACTGGCCGATAGTCATTGGTCCCTGGCTTTTTTACTGGTAGCAGAGGGGTGTTCCAGGGCGATTGGCAGGGCACTAAGACCCCTAGGTCTAAGAACCTTTGGATGTGGGGTCTGATGCCTTCCCGGGCTTCTTTAGTCATAGGATACTGTCGGACGGCCACCGGTGAGGCACCTGATTTCAGCTCTACTACTACTGGTGGGACGTTATTGGCCAGTCCCATACCTGTCTTTTCTGCCCATACGGTGGGAAAAAGTTGGAGCCAGGATGGGTCGATGGAGGGAGAGGCCGGCTTTTCATACAGCCGGTATTCTTCTTCTAGGTTTAGGACCAGGCACATGGTAGAGTGATCTCCCCATGTTACTTGTGGGCCCTCTGTGGAAAACTGGATTTGAGCCTTTAGTTTGGTCAGGATGTCCCGGCCCAACAGAGGAGCAGGGCACTCAGGTATGACCAAAAAGGAATGGGTCACTTGCCTATGTCCGACCCTTAAAAGTCTCTGAGTGGTCCAGGGGTAGACTTTGCTGCCGGTCGCTCCTACTACGACTGTCCGCCTGGACCCTACCTTCCCCATGGGTTGGGTCAGTACCGAATGTTCAGCCCCGGTATCGACCAGAAACTCGATGGGGGTCCCCTCCACTGTCAGTGTTACCCTAGGTTCGGGGAGGGGGTCCGAACCCCGACTCCCCTAGTCATCTAGGGATAGAACCTTGGCTTCTCTGATGTTCTTTTTCCGGGGACATTCTCTTGCCCAGTGACCCTTCTCTTTACAGTACGCGCATTGGTCTTTGTCTAGAGGGGGTCTTCCATCCCTAGGTGTTTTCTTTGCCCGGTTGCTCAGGTTCCCTGTCTGCCTATCTCTAGACCCTCTTTCACCTACCACTGCGGCCAAAATCCTAGTTAAATTTTTTTCTTGGCGTTTATCACGCCGCCTCTCTCTCTCTTCTGTCTCTTTTTTTTCTCTTTCCTGTCTTTCTTCTTCTGTTTCTCTCTTGTGGTACACCTTTTCTGCCTCCTTTACTAAGTCTTGTAAGGAAAGGTCTTGGAGCCCCTCTAGTCTTTGTAACCTTTTTTTAATGTCTGGGGCTGACTGGCCGATAAAGGCCATGGCAACTGCCGCCTGCTGTCCCTCAGAAGAGGGGTCAAACGGAGTGTATCTCCTATATGCCTCCATCAGGCGTTCCAAGAAAACCGAGGGGGGTTCTACCGGTCCCTGCAAGACCTCTCTTACCTTAGCCAAATTGGTGGGGCGCCGGGCTGCCCCTTTGAGACCTGCCACTAGAGTCCGGCGGTAGACCAGAAGACGCTCCCTACCTTCGGCCGTGTTGTAATCCCATTGAGGTCGATTGAGGGGGAAAGCCTCATTAATGAGGTTCTCGAGTTGTGTAGGGGCCCCGTTATCCCCGAGAACGTTCTTGCGGGCCTCCAGAAGAATCCTTTCTCGCTCTTCAGTGGTGAAGAGGATCTGGAGTAGCTGTTGGCAATCGTCCCAAGTGGGCTGGTGAGAGAACATAAGGGACTCAAGAAGTCCCGTGAGACCTGCTGGTTTTTCAGAAAAAGAAGGATGGTTAGACTTCCAATTGTAAAGATCTGCTGAGGAAAAAGGCCAATACTGCAAAGGGACCAAGCCATTTGGCTCGGCTGGGGGCCCTATGGCTCGGAGGGGCAAAGCTACGGTGGAGTCAGGACCGGAGCCGTCTCTCGGACTGCGAGGTTGGCGGCTCCTAGTCCCCGCAGCCGGTCCCTCAGGGCTAGGATCACCGGGCGCTCGGCCTGGTGCCGATCTGTTTCCCTGAGGGGCCAGAGGGGGCAGCGGAGCCGCCGGGTAAGGTGGGGGTTCAGAGAGAGAAAATAGGTCATCTGGTGTCGGGAGGACGGGGGGTTGGGGAGGGGCGGAAGGCTTCCTTGTAGGTGGCCTTTGAGTATTTTCTGATCCCGAAACAACAGCGACTTTGCTGGAGGGTGGCACCCAGGGAGGGGGATTCTGGGCGAGGTCTTGCCATACCACGACATAGGCAACCTGGTCCGGGTGTCCTCCGATCTCCTGGAAAACAATCTTTTTAACTGCAAAAATGACAGAAAGGTCAAAGGTTCCCTCTGGCGGCCAACCTACGCCGAATGTGGGCCACTCAGACGAACAGAAAGTCTGCCATTTTCCTTTTTTGATCTCCATGGACAGATTGTGAGCCCTGGTTTTGACATCTTTCCAATGATCTAGAGTAAGGGAGAGAGGCGTAAGGGCACCTTGCCCCATCTCGAAAATTTCCAATAGGGGAACGACGACGCAAAGACCTATCACAACTAAGACAAAAAGAAACCAGAAACGGCGACGAGACCGAGTGCCGTAGAAATAGAAGAAAGAGTCCGATGGCAGAGCGCGCCTCCCGAGACGCGGTGAGACCAAAACACAATAATCCTCTGCCAAGGGGTCCACCAGGCGTCCCTGGTCCTCCCCTGATCCTGGGACGTCTCCCAGGATTGCCGGGTGGCGAGCCCCCGAACACGTCTGTTCGCTACCCGCACTTCGCTCCCAGAGCGACTAACCCGGAACAAACTGAAACCAAAATGCGCGCACTCAGAAAGACAGTCAGAGTCACAGGATTAGACACAGAAACGAGACACAGAAACGAGACACAGAACGACTGCTGGCCAGCTTACCTCCCGTTGGTGGGTCGGTGGTCCCTGGGTGGGGGTCTCCGATCCCGGACGAGCCCCCAAATGAAAGACTCCCGCAGTGGGTAGTCAGTCAGTTCAGGGAGACCCTCCCAAGGAACAGCGAGACCACGGCTTCGGATGCAAAAACAAGAGGTTTATTGAACACACAGGTACCCGGGCGACTCAGTCTTTCGAAAGACTGGCGCGCCGAGTGGAGCTCCTGGGTCCTTTTTATAGCAAAAAGCGCGGGTACAGAAGCGAGAAGCGAGTTTAATTGGTCAGTTCAAATAAGCGCGGGTACAGAAGCGAGAAGCGAGTTTAATTGGTCAGTTCAAATAAGGCCTGGGGTGAGCTTCGGTTATGTGGGAGTCCTTGAAACAGCTGAGGGGCACCCTGGAAACTGTTGGGAGTCCTTGAAACAGCTGAGGGGCACCCTGGAAACTGTTGGGAGTCCTTGAAACAGCTGAGGGGCACTCTTGAAACTTTAACTGACTTGTCTATTTCTGGGAACTATCCGCCCTTTGCCTCGGGCCGGGGCCCAGGTGCATAACCACAGATATCCTGTTCGTTATCTGGTCTCAACCTCAGGCTGTACTTTTCCTATGCTAGGGACTTTTAACCAGGGTAATGTTTTGTGCCTTGCAAAATGGCGTTGCTACGGCTAGCTTAAAAAGTTCTTTCTTCAGTTCTACCAGTGGGATTTGTTCTTTCTTGTGTATTCGTGGTAGTGATTATCATTTCTTGGATTATAGATATAGGGCTCCCTTGAGGATTTCTTGTAGGGCTGGTTGTGTGGTGGTGAACTCCCAGTCTTTGTTTTTCTGGTATATACACTATTTCTCCCTCATTTGTGAAGGATAGCCTTGCTGGGTATAGTAGTGTTGGCTGGCAGTTTTTCTGGTGTTTTTCTTCTTTTAGTATTTTAAATATATCATCCCATTTTCTTCTGGTTGGAGAGTTTCTATTAAAATGTTTCCTGTTAGTCTGATGGAGAGTCACTTACAGGTGACTTGATGCTTTTCTCTTGCTATTTTTTAGATTCTCTTTGTCTTTGAGTTTCATTAGTTTGACTACAATATGACCGAGAGAGGACTGTTTTAGATTCAATCTGTTTGGGGATCTTTGAGCTTCCTGGATCTGAAGGATCATATCTCTCCCTATACCTGGGGAGTTTTCTGGTACTATTTCATTGAATATGTTTTCAATGACTTTCCTCACACCTCTTCTGAAACACTCATGATTAGGATTTTTTTTATGCTTAAGGTTGTCTGTCAGTTGTCTTAGATTAGTTTCTTTTTTTTATATTCCTTTTTTTTTTTTTTTTTTTTGTCCACTTGGATTATTTCAAAAAGATCATCTTCAAATCAGAAATTCTTTCTTCTGCTTGCTCTAAGCTGCTGCTTAACCTGTCATTTATTTCATTGAATGAATCCTTTAGTTCCAGGAGTTATTCTACATTATTTTTTAAGATATTAATCTGTATGTAAATTTCATAGCCTGGATACACTTTCTCATTCCATTGTGTTGTCTAACTCAATCTTCTTTTATCTCATTGAGTTTCCTTAAGATTGTTACTCAGAATTCCTTTTCAGGCATTTCAAGTGTTTCTTGCTCTGTGGTGACTGGTATTTGAGAATTATTGTATTCCTTTGGTGGTGTCATATTCTCTCTCTCTCTCTCTCTCTCTCTCTTTGTATGTATAGTATGTCTGTGTCTGATCATCTGGTAGACCAGTTGCCTCTTCTGTTACTCTGGAGTGGGCTTTGTGGAGAGAGACTTGATAGATGTGCCTTACAGTGACTTTTGAGCAGGGTGTTTTAATATTGGTTCTGGGTAGATGCAGTAGTGTAGTCTCCATGTGGGTAGTTCTGCCCTATTCAGTGTTGGAGTTGCGTGTGGGTATCTCCAGGGCCTAGGCACTGGGGCACTGAGCGATTCCTTGCTCAGGTTAGTGACACTGTGCTGGTTCATCTGGGTGTGGGCAAGCTCTTGAGTTCTTGAGAGAAGTGCCTGGGTGTCCACAGGAGGTCCCAAAACCAGTCCTCCACAGATACCAAGGGACTACCGTACATGTAAAGCACTTATGACTGGCTTGGCACATTGTAAAGCAGAGTGAATGTTGGGCATGAAGTATTATTGGTACTTTGGCTGACTGTCTTGAGTTATCTCTTGACAACTTTTGCTTTGCAATTCTTCCATAATTGTTCAACACTGTGTGCTTTCTGACTGTGATACACACTTACTGGCCATTTTGTCCATCTGGGGTGTTACTTAGGGTACCCATAGCAGTCTGCAAAGGTACTGCAGAATTACCTCTCACCTGTAGCTGCCCCAGGGCATCCAGCAGGAAGCCAGGCCCCACATGACTGTAGTTCTTCCTAACAGAACAATGAAGCATCCAAAAAAAAAAAAAAAAGACGGATCCTGCACTCTATTCCCTTTCCCCTCCAAGCCCCCTGACTCTTTTCTCGTTGTGTTTCAGGATGTTCTGGAAGCTTTTCTTGTCCCTTTTCCTGGTGGCCATGCTGGTGAATGGGACAGAGGCCCGGAAGAACCGGCCCGCAGGTGCCATCCCTTCACCTTACAAGGATGGCAGCAGCAGCAACTCGGAGAGGTGGCAGCACCAGAGCCAGGAAGTGCTGGCCTCCAGCCAGGAAGCCCTGGTGGTCACCGAGCGCAAGTACCTCAGGAGCGACTGGTGCAAGACGCAGCCGCTGCGGCAGACGGTGCGTGAGGAGGGATGTCGCAGCCGCGTGGTCCTCAACCACTTCTGCTACGGCCAGTGCAACTCCTTCTACATCCCGCGGCCTGTGCGCAGCCAGGAGAACTCCTTCCAGTCCTGCGCCTTCTGCAAGCCCCAGCGCCTGGCCTCTGTCCTCGTGGAGCTCCAGTGCCCCGGGCTGGACCCGCCATTCCGCCTCAAGAAGATCCAGAAGGTGAAGCAGTGTCGCTGCATGTCGGTGAACCTGAGCGAGGCTGACAAGCAATGAGCTCCTTGGGACCACGCAGCTCGGCGCCACCCGCTGCCACGTGCCTGTCCTCTGAGCTCACGCGCAGCTGCCTGTGTCCCCACAGCAATGAGCACGGCCCTTAGGGCTGATCATGTCCTTGTCCAACATGTGGACCACACGTGGAGCTTTGCTGATGTGTCCCTGGCCGGCTCCGGGCCCCACCTGTACCCCCAAACCAAGTTGTGGATCAGGCCTGAAGGAAGATGCTGGAACACTGCCACCCACCTGCCACCACCCAGCAGTTGGAGAGGACCTTCCAGGCGATGCGCTGTGAATGCGGCATTGATGTTTCCACCATGTGGAAAAGTGGGTATTTCCCTGGCCTCACCCTGCACCCAGCGCCCCCTTCCTGGTGAAGTGAAGGATGCCTCCTCATGCCTCTTCTGTGCAGCCCTCAAACCTCCCCTGCTGGTCCCTGGACCTCTGACAGGAGCATTCTCTCCTGTGATTCCAGGGTTTCCCTTGACCGCTGCCATGAGGCAAGTATGGACATTGTCCATACAGATGGCCATGGATGTCAGCTCCTAGCACACCTGAAACAAAGAAGGCAATGGAGCCACATGGATCAGGCAGTGGGCTTCCATGGGGACCTTGCTCATAGCAGGCCACACCCTCCCCCAGCCCCAGCCACCACCACCACCTCTTCTTCCTCACCCTCCCAGACCCATATGTGGACTGAAGATGAACTCTGGTGTCCATGCTATTATTGCTGCAATTAGAATATTATCACACACGAGGTCTCTCTATGGACACTGGTTTTATAATTGACCTATATCGTAAAGGGCTATTGGAAAGTATTATGGACTATGCATGTATCGTTTCATGGGTTTTGACTCTGGCTTTGCAGCACCAGTCTGAGTAAGGAAGGGACAGGTGATGATCTACCCAGAAGGGGTTTTACTTAGAAATAATGCGTGATCAGCCATTCAGTCATGCACTTGTTGCAGATTGGGCAGGGAGATGGGATGAGTTGTGATTTTACTTTGAGTTTTGTTTCACTGAAGGTGCCAGAGCATTTCAGCACAATGTAGAAATTGGATTGGGATGGATGGGCGTAGGGAGGGGCATTCACTGGGAAGTCGTTAACCCAAAACTAAAAGCCCCTATAATGTGCAATGTGTATGTGTGGGGTGAGATGGTATACAATTTTCACTGCCATGACACTAAACAAAAATATATCCTGGGTATTTTTTTTAAGTGATATTTAAAGATAGAAGGAGTCAGGTCACTTTGTGGTATAAGAGACAAAGGATAAAATATAGAGAACAGTACTCTAGTTGGACCATCCTACAGAAAACAATAGACTTCCTTTTCAAAGAATAGACTTAAAAAGGAAGAGCAAAGATTCAGGTCACCTTTCATTTTTATTATGATTTGTTGAAGTTTCCAGGTTGTGGTCTCTTGATATAAGAAAGCTGACATGTTTTAGTTTCCAGCAACATTGTACGTACTTTTGGTCCCTGTGCTAAATGGCCCCAGGAAGGCTGCCCTGTAATGTTTATGGAATCACAAATGGGAATGAGAGGCTATTGGTGAGAATCGTCACACTCTGAAACACTTGCACTGGCAATTCTCAAGCGAGGGCTCCCACCAAGGGGTCAACTCCCTACCATCTGCAAGAGACCCCCTACAAGTGCTCTGGGGTCTGAGTCTTCCTGGCACTAGGCACTGACAGCGGATCTAGAGACACCCACCTGGAGAGCAAGGATTGGGGTGGGTAGTGGCATGCTGGTGAGTCTGTTTCCTGCCACTGTATGCAAGTTTCATTTCTGTGGCTTGTGGAACACCATGAGACCCGAGCAGAATGTGCTGTTGTAACGGGGGTCTTGGCTTCAGAAATGTGCACACACAGACCAAAATTAGGAGGCAGAAATGAGAAGAAACCCTTGAGGGCTGGGACTTGGGTATGGAGAGAAAAAGTGGAGAGGGTGTCTAGACTGAGAATTGACTTTTGCATTTAGAGGAAAACTTCAAGTCGGACTCGGTGGCAGAACACACAGCAGAAAAGCTGTGGAAGAACGAAGTCCGTGGGATCGTGATGGAGGCTAATGGAGTGGAGCAGGTGGGTGGAGGGGAGCTTCTGACCCCTATCAGCACAGAACCCACATGGATAGGGGAAGGAGTAAGCTATAAACTCACAGAATACAAACGTACGTGCACTCTCCAAACCCAGTTGTGGGTGTGGCAGTGAAAGCCCTATGGTACTCTGCGGTGGGAGCCTCCTTCCGGGGGTTATTGTATGTACACAGTTTATCTTATAATGGCTCTACTTGTATTTAATTGTTTTTCTGTTATGTTTATAAATGAAGAAAAGCTATAATATAATTATTTTATCTGTGTACCATTAAATTATAGAACAAATAAAGATACTGTAGGATTACCCATGACCCTGGTGTGACGTGCCCTAAAAGTGGAATTCTGAACATGTCTCTTCAGCAGCCAGAGCTGGTCCTGACTTCTGCTCATTTTCACATTTAGTGCTCGTGGGTTTCAACATTTCTTAATTTAAATACTCCTTAGTTTCACAGCATCTCCATTTTTCTACTAATCAATTTATCTGCCACTCAAGAAACTCAATTATCAATAAAAAATAATATCTTAATAAAATTGCATATGGTTGGTTCACTGTACAGACTTCAAATGAATTATATTCATTTGAAGTTACTAAAAAATCATTCATCTTTGCTTATTAAATGGGACAGACTATTCTACATGTATTAAAATATTTCAATTCACTTGTTTCTGAAGTTAGCTGACTGATTTTTAAGTTAAAAAGTCAATGAAAATGAATCTTTGCTACTGAGTGAATGACTTAGAATGTACGTTTTCCTAGAAAGCTTGTTTAATGTTTGATCTATCACCACTGATTATTAATATGTTCAAAAGAGATAACAACGAGACCAAATTGTAAATAATGCAATTAAAATGGATTGGTCATCAGGTTCTCTTCTGAGTCCTCCTTAACCCCCACCCTTGCCACTCTCTTCACCCGGTTCCACTGCCACCACTTCTCAAGCACAGCGGGCAGACCCATCAGCCACTGCACCAGCAGCAAAATGTGGAAAAGCATGTGGTTGTGCTTGCTGTTTGTATTCATGGGCATTTCCAGGTTACCGGCTTCTCTAGTATTCAGACTAGAATATGAGGCAAAGCAAACACAAAACCAGGGAACCCACTACCACGTCACTCCTGAATCCCAAGGCTGCGACCTAGTCTTCCTCTTTTCTCCACCTTTTAAAGCCACATATATATATATACATATATATATATACATATATATATATACATATATATATACATATATATATGTATATATATGCACACACATATGTGTGTGTATACATATACATACACACACACACATACACATATACATATACACATACACACACATACACATACACATACATATACACATACATACACATACACACACACATACACATATACATATATATACACATACACACATACATATACACATACACATACATACACACATACATATACACACACATACATATACATATACACATACACATACATACACATATACATATACACATACACATATACACACACACACATACACATATACATATACATACACACATACACACATACACACATATATATACACATACACATATATATACACACACACACATACATATACACATACACATACATATACACACATACACACATACATATACACACACATACATATACATATACACATACACATACATACACATATACATATACACATACACATATACACACACACATACACATATACATATACATATACATACACACATACACACATACACACATATATATACACATACACACATATACACACACACACATATACACATACACACACATACACATATACATATACACACACATACACATACACGCACACATACACATACACACACATATACATATACATATACATAAACATATACATATACATATACATATACATATTCATATACATATGATGTCTAGAGATTTCAGTGGGCAGAATAAGGGAAATGTGTCTATGCCATCCTGTCCGGAATGTGAAGTCACCTGAATCACCCCCTCTCTAAGAGGCGTACGTTGTATGTGCTTCCCAAGAACTCCAGCATACTTGTCCAAATCTCTCACCTGCTCCTATTACATGATGTCAATCATATGGAAGGGTGTAGTGTTTTATAGACTGTCCATAAAGTACAGGTCCCTGTAGTCTCTGTTTTGACAAAGGGTATAAGAACTTCATAAGCTGGGAGCAAGACCATAAATATTAACTGTTGTTCATCCCATGGGAATAAAGACTGCATCTGGTTCTCCTTCCTGAGAGGTATGGCAAAAGACACGTTTTCCAGATCAAGTGCTGGAGGTTGTTTTAATTTGCTCTAGCAAAGACACTACATTGAGTGCAGTAGCTGCATCTGGGGCTACTGCCATCTCCTGCCACATTTCATTTGATTTTTGCAGGGGCCAGCATGGTGAAATTAATGGGAATATGACAGGGACTACTTACTACAACATTAAAGTCTTTGAGAGTTGCATTAATATTCCCCATTCCTTCTGGAATTTAGCATTATTTTTGATTTATTCTTTTTGTAGTGGTGGGGAGCAGCTTGAAAGCCTTCCTCTCGCCCTCCCCACTATAACACTACAATAGCTCTTACCCAAGAATTTAAAGAATCAATGTGAGGGTTCTTCAAACTACCAAGAGTGTCCCTCCCAATTATATATTTGGAAATGGGGAAAGGATCATGAGGTTGTCCGTGGACCAGTGGACCCACTAAGAGCCACCCATGGCCAGGACTCTAATAGCCCTGCTATGCCCCCATTTCAGTGGAGCGCCTCGGTGATTCATTTGGGCCTCCAGGTATTAATATTGATTCAGACCCATGGTTCATACATTCTTAAAAGTGCAGAATATTCTTTTCTCCAAAGCACATTTACTTAAGTGGTCCTAAGCTCCCTGGTGAAGGAGTAGGGAAATAACAAATGGATAGATTTGCCTGGTATTGCAATGTCCTCACACGTAAGGAATCAGCCACTCCTTCTGCCAGTGGGTTCCAGATGTGATCTGGAAACTGCACGAGGGATTGTGATTTTTACTGAGCTCCTGCCCTCTGCCTCTGCTCACCCATCATTGATTTCTTTTGACTGTGTAAATTAAGCAATGCCCTTGTCGGCAGCCCATTTATCTTGCCTCCAGGAACATCATGTTCTATTAACCATCTCCAAGTTGGGATCCCCTGGATGCCTCTGCAGTCCTACCACTCTTTGCAACAATTGAGCCCACGCTACTTCCAAAAGCTAAGCACCAGCACCTGGCTTATATTATTTTGAAATGCTGCTATTCTCGTGTCCATCAGGGAGCCCAGTTTGATAACAGCATCTCTTGCTATGGTTAGCCCTGGGCTACAGAAGAGAGGCACTGCTGAGCTGCTCAGTAACGCTGCTGCCCCTCTCATAAGCATCATTGCTTTGGCAAACAGAGACCTTCCTGAAAATTAGTTGGCTGGTGGGGATTTTTGTTTTGTTTTGTTTTGTTTGTTTTTTAAGCTTTATGTAGCAAATCCACTTTAGTGTGCCCACTTCTCTGAGCCTTTGGATCCTTTTCTCCACCATGCACCATGCAAGTTCTTGCATTTCTATTTCATTAACTGTGATCCTCCAAGAATCCCCCTAGTGGCTTTTTACCACCATCCCTGGTGTATTTGCCACAGTGTTAAATCCTGAAGCAGGAGAGAGAGCTCCCATGGGGGTAAATATCCTTATCCAGCTCGATGTCAGCTCCCCACGCCCCGGATCCAGCAGCCTCAGACACATTCCCACGCTGCCTCTCCTGGCTCCTGCACAACTTCACTGTCTACTCCCTCTTCTCCCTTACCCAACCCAGCCCATGCCCAGTGAGGGCAGGAGCCTAACAACAGGCCTATTAGGGTCACAGGAACTTGAGACTGTGATTCTGAACTGCATCTCCCCAGGTGTTCCCCTCCTGATTTTAAGGGGTTCCGCTCCTTCCCTATGAGGGCTCCAACCTTGGCACAGGAGACTTACTGGAGTTGAGAATCCAAACTTCTCTGAAACAGCACACCTCTTAAAATTGAGCCCTTCTCTGACTGCAGGGGACCAGGGCTTAACTGAATGCTGCCAAAGAGACTGTACCTGTGGCTTTCATATTCTTCCACAAATCGATGCCACTTGGAAATGAGTACCCAGTCCCAAAGTCCCTAGAGGTATTCTGTCCCTCATAACTCCTATGCTCCAAAGATATTGCAGCAGCCAGGGACTCCTCCACCAGCATCCACTCCTAGTGTACCCCTGGGGAACGTTTAAACACTGCATTGCTGCAGCATGCCGGGGGCTGTCCTTGGCAGCTGGCTGAGGAGTGAGCCCCCTCCAAATCCCATGTTAGAGTGCCACTCCTGGATCTGCCTGTCCTAGATTTATTTCCCAAACTCAGAGACAAACAGTTGTGAGCAGAGGCTTGTCAGGGAACGCTTGCAGGATGTATACCTGTTAGGATGTGAGGAAAATAGGATTGTGCCATGGGAAAAGCAATATGGTTGCAACTGAGGCCTCATCTGTTCCTATGGGGAGTTTTGGAGCTGGGATGGCATTTTAGAGTTGTCCCAAATTGAAACAAGGGGGAAAGGCCTTTGTAAGCCCCATGGGACAGCCACTGCTCACAGGCGGTCCCCAGAAGGGGGCACTCATTTCCCTCCAGTAAGGACAATGCTCAGTGGGGGATGCAGCTGTGAGCTGTCAGCTGTCAGCAGCTAACATTTCCAGCGAGGGTCAGGGGAGGGGGTGAGATGAAGCAGGTGCACCAGCCCCGCAGAGCCCATCTGGGCAGAGCACATAGTAGTCACCTGGGCATGTGCGGTGGCTGGGGGGCATGGAGTATGGGGGGGGGACAGAGAGTCAGGAATACAGAGGACCTTGAAAGAGAGACAGAAGAAGTTCCACACGACCTTGTAGGACATAGAAAATCGCTGGCAGACTTGATCAAGCGTTATTCTCATCACAGCATGCAAGGTGATTGAGGGATCCAGGTATCCCAGCTCAGTGGCTCTTGCAAAACATCTAGAGAACAGGGCCGGGTCAGGTCATAGGATTGCATCTGCAAGAGACAAATATTCAAACTACACGCAGAGTGTGGCGGGTAAAGAGGAGCCTGTTAGTGTGAGAGATGGGAGTCCAATGCCAGTGAGGACTTGGTATTAGAAGATGATGGCGGGGTTTTTAATAGATGGTGGCTCTGCAGTGACAGTGAACTAATCTAAACAAAACCCTTCTCCCATTTGAGGAAATAGGACTGGAATTTGGGTGAGAAGCTAGATCTGGAGAAGATGACATAGAAGCAAAAAGATGGTGATTAAACCTATGAACAGGGAAAACTTCTAATAAAGGAATAGAGAGCAAAATGACCTTAGAAAGAGCGGGAGGGAGGGGAGACAGCAGAGGAAAGAAATGAGTGACGTGCCTCAGGTGCTGGCCGCCACCGCCCGATGTGCACAGCGGCCTGGCCCGCCTCGCCTCATGCAGTCACCCAGGCCCCCTGCAGTCCCCGAGCCACCACCATTGCAGAACCGGGACCATTCTGCCACCAGGACATTCGTCACCCGACCAGATCGTAGCTGTTTAAAAGGATGCAATCGCTGATGTGAGGGAAGGAGGGACTGGGTACCAAATTATGAACTGGCTGTCTCATCATGGCTGGAGTTTTAAATTTTATGTTTGAAACCTTAAAAAGGTTTGAGTTACCCACATATCGACATTAGTCTCTTGGTTTCTGACTTTGTTTTTGCCGTGATACATACGTGTGTGTGTGTGTGTATATATATTAATTTTTGTTTTATTTGAGGAGCCAAAGAACAGACAGCATGTGTTCCCATGAGCACCTCATGTCCCTTTTTCCACGTGGTGGGAGGCACTCTGCCGATGGGCTCTATTTCTGGATCCATCCTGGATTTCTGTAAACTAAATATTAAAAATTTTTGAGCCCCCATCCTTTCTTGTTTAAAGCCTATTACCTCATTATTTAGAAGTTTTTGTTATTTTGCTATTACAAACCCTTACTGATATGTTTAACACATGGGTCGATTCCTCTTTCCATTAACCTTTTCTGCCCCCAAAACCTTCTGACGGCTTTTGCTGATTCATTTTTATGTATGAACTTTGAAGTCTACTTCTTTAGTTGTCATCCTTCCGCCACCCCTCCTGCCATTCTCTTGGGATTTTGTTTAGATTGCATTAAATTTTATTTATTTATTCATTCATTCATTCATTCATTCTTAGCTCCCACTTACGAGCGAGCACATGCGGTATTTATCCCTCTGTGCTTTGCTTGTTTCACTCAACATAAGTTTCTCCAAGCTCATCCATTTTCTTACAAATGGGAGAATTTCGTTCTTTTTTATGGCAGAATAGAATTCCATGGTGTATATATGCCACAGTTTCCTTATCCAGTCATCTGTCAATGGACAAGGTTGGTTCCATGTCTTGGCTATTGTAAACAGAGCTGCGATGAACGTGGGAGTGCAGGCATCTCTTTAACATGATGATTTCCATTCCTCCAGGTATATACCCAGAAGTGGGATTGCTGGATTGTATCTATCTGTAGGTGTTTGAGAAACCTCCATACCATTTTCCATAGTGGTTGTACTAATTTACAGTCCCACCAACAGTGCAGTAGTGTTCCCTTCTCTCCACACACTCGCCAGCATTTGTTATTCACCGTCTTTTTTATCATAGCCTGTCTAACTGGGGTGAGGCAGTAACTCAATGTACTTTTAATTTGCATTTCCTTGATGACTAGTGATGTTGAGCATTTTTTCATGTACCTGTTGTCCATCTGTATGTCTTCCTTTGAAAAATGTCCATTCAGCTCCTTTGCCCATTTCGAGCGAGCAGATGTTTCATTTTGAAAGAAGGTGGCAAGCACAGCTTGTTCTAGCATTTACCATTCGAAATCAGGGTCTCTTCCCTCACCTTAGTCTTATTGATTGACACCTTCCTGCAAATATAACTTGTCTGCCTGATTTCTCACATAGGCATCCTTCCTACTATAAAGATAATACACCACATTCAGGGAAGTTTCTAATAGCGATTGGTGTGCTGAGGTGCACTACTGCAAACACAGGCGTTGAGGTAGCACCTAATGGTAGGGCCTCACTTTGAAGAAAGAAACTTCACAGGTTTTTTTCTGAGTGTGTCTCCAAGAGCATCCTCTTTCTGCCACCTCCCACACTCAAATATCTGGAAGATCTTTCAAATAGTTCAAGATTTGGGTTTTCAAAACCTTTAATTTTAATCAAAGATGAAGCCGGCATTTTTGCTCCTCATTTCTGTGGGGTGATTTCTGAGAGAAGGGGTGTTCCTGTATTAGTCCATTTGTGTTTTGCTATATAATAGAATATGTGAGACTAGGTAATTTATAAAGAAAAGAGGTTTATTTGGCTCATGATCCTGGGACAGGTGTATTTGGAGTACAACTCAGGCTGTTTGTAATCATGGCAGAAAACTGCAAGAAAGGAAGCAAGAGAGAGAGGGGAGGTGCCAGGCTCCTTTTTAACAACCAGCTCTCCTGGGAACTAGTAGACAGAGAAGTCATTCACCCCCAACCCCAGGGAGGACATTAACCTATTCATGAGGGATCTGCCCCACAACCAAACACCTCCAGACACTGCCACATTGGGGGCCAGATTTCAACATGAGCTTTGGGGTGACAAACATATCCAATGTATATCAGCCCCCTGTATCACATCACTTAAAAGCATTAAACCTCTTCCTATTGCTTTTGATTATATAACCAAAGAGGTATTTAATTGAAAACAAAAATCAAAAAATACAACCTTCAAACGTCTGTGCTCACTAGTTGGCTGGGAGGTGGAAACGGCAGTGACAAGCCAGTGTGATTCAAGAAATGGTTGCACAGGATTTTGGAGCTTGTGAGTAACAATCCCCCTCTCTCCCTACCCTCAAGTTCTCCCATTTACCATCCACGATCACTTCTATTTTTACTGTACTTTGTTTTGCTTTATTTTTTCTTATATTTCTATTCTTTAGTTGGATTGATAACATTTTTATTCCCTCTGCTTTAACTACTTTTGTTCTTTTAAGGAATACCCCTAAGACTTTCATTTATATTCAATTTTCTATTCTTGCAACAAAGTCTAAACATATTCGTTGTCACTATCTTCTTCCTGTCTCTTGTCCTTCACAGCACTTAAAGCTTACACAGCCCATACCTGTAGAGCGACCAGAGCTTGTCTGGGGATGGGATCGGGTGATGGAGCTTTTCCAGGCACAATAGCATCCACTTTCACTCTCAAAGGTATTGTGGTCTGGAGAATAAATTATTGGTCTCCCTATGTAAATATCATGTTACCTGACATTATTTTACATTGTTTTTTTTGTCTCCCCCATTAGAATGTAAGTTCCAAGAGGATAGGACATTTTCTGTTTGTCCTTGACACCCAAAGCCTACAGCAGTTTCTGGCACATTTTAACCTCTCTATGAACATTTCTTGAATTCAACAAATGAAAAGACAAGACTCTTAGTATGTTTGAATTATTCCCTGAATTTCTCCCATCCATCTTATTATCTAAAATTTTAGTCCCCTCTCTAAAAATAAAAATTAGTTCTAGTTGTTATTGTTTACAGCCTAGAGTTGGTTTATTTCACCAATTTCTGTGCTCTCTGTGATTTCTTATAGCCCAGTCCTTCACTGTGTTTTCATCTTTTTTTACTTGCTGAAGTATGCCCCTTAGAAGACCTTTCAGTGAGGTTTGGGGGTAGTGAACTATTAGCTTTTGTACATCTGAAAATATATCTCCTTTCCATGTGAATGATATCTGGTCTTGATTCACTGTTTTCCTTCCACAAACTGAAGACATCACTTATGATTTTCTGACTTATTATTGGTGAAGATAATCTGCTTTCATGATAATTGTTATTTCACTCTAAGTCATGTGTCCTTCCCTTCCAGATATTTTGAAATTTTGTGTTTACCTAGCTGGAGATTCACTTTGACCTTTCTAGATGCAAATTTATTGGTATTTATCTGGCCTACCACTTGTTATACATTCTGAAGAACAGAATAGGTCTTTCTTTGATTCTAGAAAATTCTCAGCCATTGTTTCCTGAAGTTATGATCTGGCTACTCTACCACTTCCTTTAGTTTCCCCTTATGGGATGACTTTTAATCCCTTTTAACTTCTCTTACACGTTTAAAAATATTTTCTCTCTCTGCAGTATGATCTCAGCGAATTCCTTAGCACTATCCTCTGAATTAGTAAATGTCTCTTACATTGCACCCTTCTACAATTCATTTATGTCATATCATTTTTTTGTATCTCAATGATTATTTATTTCAATTTCTTTGCAGATCCTAAACGTAATTAGTACTTTAAATCTTGCCCTATTTTTTGCATTTTCCAGCTGAATTCATTGAGTTGACTTATTCTTTTCTGTTGCTAATTTTCCTCATGGGCCTTGGCAGTGTGATTTGCAGACTTGTTTTCAGAGCGCTCACACATACTTTTTCCTCTTACCTCTCTACATCTAGTCGTTTTCTATCATGACCTCTTATTACCAGTCCAGAACCAGCCTTTTTTGTGGCAGCGACATTGGATGTACTGCAGGTGTAGACATGGGCCAACAAGCCAGCTTAGCCCCGTTGGCCTGCTTTCTCCTGCCACCCCACCGATGCTGCTTCATGTTTGTCATGTCCCGTGGCATCCACGGCAGTGATTTCAGTCAGCTCTCACTGGTAGGAAAGCCCCAGTCCAGCCCACATCTCTGGCAGCAAGCCCGGCTTGGTTTCTTTCCATAAATGGAGCATGATTAGCTCCCTTTACCCTGTACAGAGATTCCTCTCGCTCACCCCCTGCTACCCCCAGGCCTCACTGGATCTATACTTCTCAAAATATAGCTTATCTTGTTTTTCTATTTGGAAATAGAGAGTAAATTCCAATTTTAAACTCCCTTAGACCACTACCCATAGTCTTTACCACCACCTTTTTCCAACAAAGGGCTTCTTTCAGTCTTCTGCTTACTTGTGTCTGGAAGCATTTGGCACAGTTAACACTCCTATCTTGCTTTAATCAATAAACATGTCTTGAGTGTCTGTTATGTGCTAGGAGTTGGGGAGACTAGTGTCAAGAGATGTCCTGAAGCAAATGACTTCTAAACTCAGATATGATGATTAATGAGCCAGATGAAAAGGTTGAGAATGTTTCAAGGTGAGGGAAAACACGGGGAATGTCCCGTGGTTGAGAAAGAGCATTGCATTTAAAGAACATGGAAAGTATTTTAATGTGGCTGGAGGCTGGAATTCAAGTTGGTAAAGTCAAGAGATGGAACGCAAGATGTAAGTTGGCACCAGGTCACTCAGGACTCTGTCAGCCACATTAAAGACTTTGGATAGTATTCTGAGGCCACTTATCTCGATGCATGTGGCCATTAAAACATTTTAAGAAGGGGATTCAGGTGAGCAGATTTGTAGTTTAGAAAAAAAAAATGCACTCACTGTAGAGCAAAAATTAGTGCAGAGCAAATCCTGAAATATGAGAACAATTAGTAGGTTATTAAAGTGATTCATGAGTGTTCTCCACTAGGACTTCAATGGAAGAGACAGAGAAAAAGGGATGCATTCTGGAGATACTTGGCATGCAGAACCAACAGGATGGGACGCCTGAATCAATGTGGGGCCAAAGGGAAAGTGAGGTGTCCAGGACGAGCTCAGGGTTCTGAGTGGGCGGCTCTGTTCCCAAGCAAGTAACAGAAAAAACAGAGTGAGCAGTACTGTTTTAACATTCCCAAGATTTCTTGTTATACGTACACTCAAAGGAAAATAATATTGAATTTACCAGAAGTATAGTTAAAAGAAGATGCTGTGTGAAGATAAACCTGTGTTAAGTTCTGGCTCTGCTATCTGACGCTGGTAACGTCCAAAAACTGCTGAGCCTTGGTATTGCCTCAAATAGTGCATATGTTAAATTATTACTGTACCTACTACACAGAATTGTTACAAAGATCAAAGACAATTTTATTTTAAAAGTTTGTTATAAATTTTAAAAGAGTATAAAAAGTTACGATTGTTTTAATTAAACAAAGAGTAAGACATCTGTAATTGGGATGATGTTGATAAAAAGGGGTGCTACAAGAAGGAAAACAACCTATCAAGTTAATTTATTTTTTATTATTGGATTTCTTCCTTGGGAATTAAAAATGGAGTATTTCCGAAGAACCTAAGAAATAGTTTGGCTTGATCTTAATAAATACATTTTATGTAGATCTTACAGCTTAACTTCCTGAAAGAAATGAATTATAAATATATTTCTTGAGCCCTATGGCAAGTGATCTAAGACTAGAATTATCTCCTATACAACTCAGTTGAACCCTCTTCGTAAACAACAGAATGACACAAACAAGCCACTGCAGCAGCTACAAGATTGCTGCTGTAGTTACATCGAAGCCTGGCAAATGAAAATAATTCCTCCTGGACATCAATGCCTGCTGCGTTGATATTGTTAGTAATTCCAGAAAAGGATGACAGTTTACGAGATGCTCCATTGTCACCACTTTTATTACTTTCTACCCAAGCCATAAATTGCCTTTAATCCTTCCTCTAAACATTCGATGACAAAAGCATTTTCTTTATAACAAAGTAAGGATCGCAGAGTCCCCTTCTTCCTCTGAAATAGTTACCAGTAAATTTAAGTTGAAGTACTTGGACAGGGAATTAACTAAACTTTTTTTCAGCACTTAGACAAAATCCAGTAGATCCCCTCTTAAATTTACTTTGAACTCTTTAAAGTATGTTGTAGCATTTTTTTAAAAATACTTACAAGTATTTGGGCTCTGAAGTCATCTTAATTTTCTCCTTATCCTATTTATTTTTTCTCAAAACACAGTTTTATAAGGATCTCAGGAAGCTGAGTCTAATAAAAATGTATTTAATTTTACACAAAAACAAATCCAGGCCTTCCTCATGACAGAGATGGTGAAAACTGAGGACAACGTGCGTCAGGGAGGCCTCACGAGATCTTTCAGCTCATCCATCCACTTGACAATCACCTACGCAGCAACAATTCCAGCTCAGGCACTGGGTGCAGCTCAGTTTTATAAGGACAATTAAATTCGATGTCTAATAGGAGAAAGACACATAAGCAAGTAAATTGACAAGGATGCTTTATGGGCAGTGACCTAGGTTTGTACAGGCTCAACCGTGTCCAGACGCGGCTCCTGGGTTTGGAAGGCAGGGGTTATGGAAACCTTCCTGAAGCAGGTGGACAGCTGAGCCTAATAGATCTTAACTGTTCAGCCTTTCTGGAAAGGGAAAATGGGACTGAGAAGAAAGGACAACACACAGAAGAACATATGCAAAGGTTGAGTGAGAATCAAGTAGCCCCACGCTGAGCTTCCAGAACCCGCACAGTCCCCCTTCTGCTGCCATGGGATCCCCACACCATTGGAGGTGGAAGGTCACGCTGGCTTTAGGATTCATGCCTTGGTTTCCTAGGTGCATGACTAGGGTCAGTCAGTCACCTCATCCTAAGCATGAGAACTGGGAAACTGAGCACCAGAGCCATGAATAGTTGTTCTGATTTGGGAGCAAAAGATTCATGGAGAATTTGCTAAAATGCATCTTAGACCCTGTGGGTGCACTTAGAAGCAGCACCCAGGAGAATCTGATGGAAGTGGCCTGTGAGTACAAATACGAGCAAGAGTGTCCTGCACTCCCTGAAGCCACAGCTGGCAGCCAGACTGACCCCCGAGATGACAACGCCTCATCCCTCTTGACCTTACCAGATCACGAACCCAAGCCAAGTACACCTGCTCCCTCCAGCACTTTGTGAGTCCCTCCCCTCCTAAGCTTCCTGGCAAATGGTGCCTCTTCCAAATGCCAACTTTATTTCAGCAAAATGCTAACAGCAAGAATGTTTTTCACAGTTTAGGCAGGAAAATGAACATGTCTCTGGAGGTCGAATACATTGCCAAAGTTAGCAGAGATAAGAAAAATAATGAAGGCGAAGTCAGTATGGAGAGACCCCGGGCCAGCTGTCAAGAGTAGTGTCTCCCTATCTGGGCTGTCATGGTGGATTTCGCCAGCTATGATCATGGTTCTTTTGAGTAGAACCTGAGCTTGCACGGGTTCCATCCTCTTTCTGTCCTGCTCCATTCGTCATTCAATGGTGCCTAACATTTTTTAAACCGAGTAGGGAAAAGATGTTCATTTCACAGCTAGGCATCAAAAGCATTAAGTAAAAAGGCATTGGTGGAAATAACATTTCAAACAATGGATAAAAACAACGAATATGCTCTATTTGGGAAGGAGGAGGGATGTAAAAATGGGACAACATTTTAATTATAAAGAGAGAAAGCAGTCCCCAGGAAGACAGAAGAGTGCACTGAGAGAGGAAATCATAGCTGGGCTGAAGAAGATAGCCCACAGGCTTCCAAATTTTGCACGCACTTGAGTTTAGCCTCCAATCTCAGTAGGGTTGATGGATGATGTGCAGAGACACAGTTCTGCTGCGTGGTTCATGAAGATCTATTCTGGTTAATGCAGCTGCATTCACACAAAGGGGGACTTCCAGGGCATTTTTAAATCAAGATTTCACCCTATTAGAAAACTCAAAAGGGAAGTAAAAATATTAGCACGACATCTGTGCTATGCTCATTTTAACAGTTGCAACTTCCAAGCAGCAGTCTAGATAATCCAAGAAAAATATGAACAAAACCAAATCATATGATAATGAAAAGAAACTTCATTCATCGCCTTTAGTGATTTGGGGGAAAAACAAACGACACCACAAAGTGGAGACTGGAAAATAGGAAATACATTGTCCTTTAAATAGAAGACAGGGATACTAAATGGTAGAGAATGATTATGAGATTTGATGTTTATGTTAACATTTTGCTGTAATATCTTTTATTGTCTATGAGACTTCAGAAACAAAGAAAACTATACTGAATAAATTTCAAAGGTATGTACTTACCCCTTAAATGGAGGACTAAGGGTAATCAAAGAACACAGAGCATTCTTTATCTTCTAAGGGAGATTTTAATTATAGAAAATAACCAAAAGACACATGGAATCAGGTTTGGCAAACAGAATAGGTGACAAATATGAGCAAAACAAATTTTGTCCAAAAGCAAAATTTCTCTGTGGCGATGCTCAGAAAGCCTGAGATGGATGAGTGACGTGAGATTCCCAGACAACGGACACGCCCCCTTCCAGGAGCAGTCTTTGTATAACCAATGTTAAATGAAATATATTTGAAACAAATCAAACTTTTCTCTTTCTTAAATAAATGGAGCCATTTAACTTTGCTTGATGGCCCGTGCTCATCACTGGACACATGCACTGAAGGTCTTGGTGGTGGTGACAGTGGTGCAGGGGTCTCACATGGCAGAACGGTTGGACGCAGAGAGAGACTAACCTCCTCATTCACTTTCCTTTTAAATTCCTCAGAACCATGCCCATTATTTCAAGAATGGTATTCACGGGGATACAGTCCTCACAATCTAATCACCTCTTCAAGGCTCCACCTTTCAGCTACCATAATAGGATTCCCCACCCTCTTAGCACTGTCACAGTGGGGACCAAGCCTCCAACAGAGTAAGCTTCGGGGCAAGAGAATTCAATTCATAACAAACAGGTTGTCCACAAGGATAGAAAGTAATGCTGGAATGAATGTAAAATCTGAAGTGCAAGCTTATCGAGGTAAAGAAGGGTGACACCATTCATTGATAATGACAGAGTCCATAATGAATGGGACACGGAACCGCCTGCAGGAGGAGACTGTGTGCATATGGTGAGGAACATGACATGAGACGTTATCCCTTAGCTGAAACTATTTTCTAGGTCTTAGGCATTAAAACAACCAGATGAAAACAAATCATTTTTAACTATTAAAGCTTAAGTTTAAATTCACTTTTTAAAAAGCCCTTATACTAAATGTATGTTCTAGAAAATAAAGTTGTAAATGTAACCTAAAGAAATTTCAACTCATTTATATGGATTTTTATTCCTTACATGCAAAGCTCCACTTGGTTTTAGGATATTAAACTTAGAAGTAAGTTGTTCAGCAAAGAGAATGTGAGTCCAGGAGAATCAGAATATTTTTAAGCTCTATAATATCAGAGAAGACAGACATAGGTGAGAGAATTAAAAAACTTTTTTATCAATTTGTTAAAATTAGATTTAATTTTAAATTAAATTTGTTAAAACTAGATTTAAATTCACATTATTTTTATTTTGGTATTTTTGAAAACAAATGAAAAGTATCTCAAATTTTGTCCTTAGTGTAACTGGGTTTGTTTTTTTTTTTTTACACTAAACGTTATTCTAAACCACGAGAGTGGTTTCTCGTTTCTCTCCTAATAAAGATGCATTTTTCTCTGTACTCTTTCTCCATAGCCACAGATGCATTTATTGTCAGGCAAACGTATACAAAGAGTTCAGCATGACTTTGTTTAAAAACAGTTTGTGAGATGAATACAAGACATACACTCAGGCACAGATACAGAGAAAAGAAAGCAGACATCCCTGCACCCTGCCAGCCAAATAATTGTCATCCACCTTCTAGACCAAACGCCGAGCTGGCCCCGGTCTTATCAAGAAACAGATGGGAGCTCATTATTCCCCAGAATGGGAAAGGGAGCCACGTTCCTGCCGCTAAACCTTCATAATCTGGCCTAAGTGCCTGTGGCAGGCGGATTCATTTCCTGCTGGCTCCAGCTCGGCTTGCTGGGAGTAGCCCCATTCTTCCCTGGAGACCCCCGGCCTGTGAGAGATTTCCATGCGGTGTGGAGCTGGCATGTCACATGTCTGAGGTCCTGACACAGTAGAGGTGTGTCTTCCAACAATAAGCCAAGAGCAGACATAATCGCCATTGACACCAGCTCACAGTGTTCTTCACAAGAACACAGCACCGTCATGTCTGCCTAGAAATCTAATGTTTTTTATCCAGAAGAGAAAGGAGAGACACACACACACAACAGACACACACACACACACACACACTCTCTCTCACACAAGGGGAAAGGGAGAACAGGGGCTCCAGGCAAGGCCGCAGCAGGGCAGCTCTGGAGTCCTGGGACTCTCCAGGTAAAGACATAGCAAGTGTCAGGTGCCTGTGGAATTGAAGGGGGTTTGAGGAAGTGTATTCCTGGCTCAGTTTCTCTCCTTTCTAACCTCAATGACTTAAGATATGCACAGAAAAACCCACAAAACTCTTGAGATATAATGGAGACAAAATCAACCCAAATGCCACTTATCACTATCTCAGGTGAAAGGAACCTGCTTCCCTCAGGCACATATTTCTGAACTTGTCACTGAGACTCTCTGACTTCGCAGAGAAGATGCTGCGTTTGTGCCTCAGGGGGTTAGGGACAGCTATTAAATGAGCCTAGAGGTGCTCCGGACACCCAGAAAGCCAAGCTTAAAGACCCCTGGAGCTGCTTGACATGAGGGTCACCTCTGAGGGGATAATGGGCATGAGCCCCAGTGAGGGACATGAGTGGGAAGAAGGACCCTGTGTCACCTGGCCCAGAGAGGTCTGTCCTGTCACTGGCTCTGGCGGTGGCACAGACGCTCCCACACATTGTGCCACCTCACTTCACAGTGACACACGAGGCAAGGTGCCACTTCTGTCAACTGCAGGAGGTGAACCATGAGGCACGTTCATGGTCCAAATCCTGGGATTCCCTCACGATTCCATACACAGGTTCTACACTTATGTTCTCAAATCCACACACGTGTTCCTCCATGAATGTGAAGTCAGTAAGCAGATATCACAGGCATCGGTGCTTCCTGAAGCTGTTTTTGTGGGGTGTATGTGGGTGAAAAGAGATGAGAGGATCGTGTATTCATAAGAAACACATTCAAACCATCAAATTAACTCCGCAGAGTCCGAGTCTCTGATGATGGTCTCAGACTCTGTAGGATGCAGAACGTTATAACTCTTGGGTCGCCTGCCTCAGAAATGACGGTCTTTCCCCCTGATTTGAAATGGCTGTAGATAAGTATGGGTGAACGCTGCTGTGCCCTCATTTTAAAACAAAACAAAATCACACACACATACACCAATCGCCATTTACATCTGCCTTGCACTGTTTGCTCAAAGAGCTGCCAACACTTCCCTAACTGGAAATTCACCAGATGCTTTCTAGTCTTTACCGTCCACCATGGTAATGACTCTGCAGTGCTTAACTCGCCCCTAATCCTTTAAACTCTCTTATCCTTCGGTCTTCAGAGAACTTCTGAGTTTTCCAACTATCTTTCTGGACATGCTCTCTGAATCTCTTCTGCTGCTTATGTATTAAACTTCCCCTCAAATATTATCACCCTCTATCCCCAGGACTCTAATCTTGAGTATCTGTAGGAAATCTCCACTTTGTAATTCCACTATCATTTCTATGCTTAAGACGTTCAGATCGACACCTCTAGCTTTGCCCTTTCCTCCAAGCTCTTCCCCCTCACCCACCAGGGCCCTGGTTACGAGCATAACTTTTCACAGCATTCATAACTGTTCACCAGGCTCCCCAATGAAGCTCTGAATCCTTTCTCTCCCTCTGCACCACCCCCTCCACGCACGTGCAAATGGTTCATAAGTTCTGTTACTGGTTATTGCTTAGTAATGATTTGAAAATCTGTCCCAAACTCTCTAATTCCACTGTCCCTGGTTGTTTTCCAAGCCTCCTCGTGTCACCCGAACCGTTGCCACACCCTGCAGACTGGCCTCCACACATGAAGTCTACCTTCACAGACATCAGGGTCATGTGAGCCACTTAGTCATTTGCCAGGAAAAAACTGTCTAAGTTCCTCAGTGAGTTACGTAAGGCCGATTACTGTCTGGCTCCAGCTTCCCCAAGTTACACATGTACCTGTATTAATTATATTCATTTATATGTATTATCTATTATATTTATTTATATTTCTATTTATTTAGAATCATTTTATTATGAAAGACGAAATCTTACAACTCCGATGTATAAAATGTGTCTATTCAAGCAATTCTTTTAAGAGAGAAAGTGGGTGTATGTGTTTTCCCTACTGGGGAGAAGTTCTGCCATCAGATGCACTTTGAACTCTTTTTTTGGTAAACATAGTAGTGGAAACACGTGGGCTATAGCGTTCATATTTGAAAAAGGAAAGCAGGTGGGAACTGTCTGGAGAAGACAAAACCACCACCATGCTTTCCTGATTCTAACTTCTAGGAGAAATTTCTAATAGGATTCTCTGAATAAGACATTAATTGTAGACAGTACAAACCTAAAAATACAGAAAACAGAAATTTTTCAGTGGCCATTTTTTTTTTTTTAACACTGACCCTCAATATAAACTGAGATATGGCGCCACCTTGAACCTGAACTCAGTGAAGGCATTTCTGAGAACAGGGAAACTGACAAGCACTTCACGTAGCTGGGTTGTTTCTGGTGATCTAATCTGATGCAGACTAAAACTCTGAAAAATCTAGAAGAAAGGACAGCTAGCACACGTCCTCCACGATCTCAAATCCCAAGTCTTGACTGAAAAGCACTCCGAGGTGGCCAGTGTCTCAGACAAGTCTGGAAACACTGACCTTCTGTGCTTGTGCTGCCGAGGAAGGAAAATGCAGCAGCTGAGCGAGCAGGTGAGTGACCAGCAAGGTCCTCACCCCACTTTGTCATAAAGAGCCCAATTCTGTTCCATCACACCCAGAGTGTCCTGCCATGTGCTTTCACAAGGAGTTGGACATGATATCAGAAAAAACAATAAATCCGAAAGTGGCTATGCAGAACAGCTTTCAATGCGCAGACGATGAGCTTGACAGTCTCTGGAAACAGAACATTTGTGTTCAGACACATGTTAGGATTTCTAACCTTCTGATCACACTTTTCATCGCTAATCTTTTTAAATCTCTGATTTAGAAAAAAATTAAGTTTTGTTTTTTGCATGGGTCTTGCAGTAGAGACTATTTTAATTCCTTGTTAGACTTGGATTTCCATGGAATTTACAAAAAATAGCTCAGCTGATGTGCCCTTTATCGAAGTCCTGTGAGAATGACCGTGATCTTTCTGTATATACTAAGGATGTTTCAGATTTCCTCCATAAAATGCTAAAATGACAGTCACTGGTTCTAGAAGCTTCTGCAAGTATATGAAAACAAATTCCTGCCATACATGATGACCGAAGTTATTTTAAAATCGTATTTGACAACAATGTTCACCCTTCATTATAAGAGAACAGTGCTGTTTACTGAATGTGACATTTTTCATGCAAGTGTCCTTTTACTATGTCCATCTGTGTTGAGATATTTTCTTAATCTCCCTGATTTGTTTTTTGCATATGGTTCAGAAAAAATTTTGATTATAGCTAGTGAGATATAAAGGTAAGCTCTGTTGGTACTTACACTGTAGTTTTTGTTTTGACACCTTCCCTAACAAGAATAATGTGTATAGATTATTTTTATTCTGTGTTTCCAGACTTTTGGGGGGGTTTGGGGGCAAACTCAAGGGCTATTAGACACAGGTGTTAGTTTATAGGTTTATTTAATTTCCTCCCCATAAAACTCATAAAATAGTACAACAAAACCATTTATATCATAATGGTTTACAATCATGCAAGAGGAAGAATGGCTTAATTTAGGAATAAGATGTGGGAGACACAAGGCAGGAGCAGGTCAAGGAAACACACATATTAAGGGAGAACAAGGGTCACAGTTTTTCCTCTACTGGATCATTCCTATCCAGCTACAAAAATATTGTTTATTCCATCACCAAACAAAAACAAAAACAAAACTAAACAAAACCTTCACCCCCCGCTTCAGCTAGATCTCTATTTCCCTGCCACCCTTTACTTGTGCAAACTCCTCAGAAGAGTTGCGTGCAGTCACCATCTCCATGTCCTTTGCTCCCGTCAATCAGCCTGCATCCCTGACCCCTCAACAGAGACTGCTCCTGTGGGTGTCACCAGTCCCTCCAAGATCCCAAGTCCAAAGGTCAGTCTCCAGTGTTCGTCTTGCTCCCGCTGGCATGAGCAACATCACATGCGAGTCCTCCTTCCTGCCTCCTTCTTGAAGCCCTGTCTTCACGGGTCCCCCAGCCGCATGCTCTGGCCCCAGCACTCCCTCTCTGAGCTCATCGTCCATCTCTCTTCTGTTCCATGTAATTGGCCTCCTTGCTAACCACGCTCCTCCTGTGGACTTTGCACATGCTGTTACCTGTCTGGAATGTTCTTCCTCCAGATACCCACATGTTTATTCCCTCACATCCTTCAAGTTCCTGCTGACACATCACTCTCAGCGAGCCAGCGCCTGGCAGCTCATGTAAAACACGCTGTCTCCGGCTCTGTCCCTGGGCCCTGCTCCATTTTTCATCAGAGAGCCTCGTACATGTTTATTGATAAGCTGCTCCTCCCTACTGTAACAGTAGCTCCACCGGGGCAGGGATTTGGTTTTGCTCACAACTCCAGTGCCTGGCATGTAACAGATCCTTAATAAGTACATGTCGAGTGACCTCAGTAAAGCGTGTGGACATGTCATGAGTTCAGAGTGGAGAACACCAAAGTGGTGTTCAGAGCTGAAGAAATTGGAAGGTGGCCCCATGGAGAGTGATCATAGAGGAAAATAAAATGTGAGTAAAGATACTCTTGACACACCATTTCCCTCATGCTTCCCAGGATTTGTATCAGGACGTCCATTCCTTAGAAAATCTACCTTAGGTTGGGGAACACTGGCTTTGAAATGAACCCACTTGGAAAATTTCTCCCAGAGCAAGGGTGGAGGGTCCATCCTGATGACACTGGGAAGTGGTGACAAGTTGGGAAGCATCATCTGTCATATAAACCAGGTACCAAGAAGGGCAGAGCTGAAATATCAGATGATGAGGTCCAGACTAAGCAGAAAGCTAAATGGGTCAGAAAAGTCCAAAGAGACTCCAAAACAATGAGCAGAACTGTGGACGTTGCATCAGATAGAGAAAACCTGGTAGCACCTTCACAGTTAACCTTAAATATCAGAAGATTCATCACATGGACAAGGGATTGGATTTATATGAGTGGTTCTAGAGAGTAGAATTAAGGTCAGTGAAGACACGGTTCAGTCAACTGGATATCCATTCATTCTCTAATCCTCTACCCAAATCCCTTGGGGCCAGATGAATTACAGATTTCAGAACTTTTCCAATTACAGACAAGAATATGGTACATAACACTATCAAAAGGGTCTGAGGCAGCCTGGAATCGTCAAGCACATTAATATTTCTGTAGTAAACATATTAACACAAATAAAACTTTATCTACTAAAATAATTGTCTCAACAGTTTGTGAATTCCATTGTTCTTGTTACGGAATGCATTAAACAGACTGGTAGAAAATGGAAAACGGTCACTAATAATTAAGAATTTGGCTGTAAACACTTCATTCTTAACGTCATTATGCAATTTCCTTTCAATGAATGAATAATAAAATATGCATTTTACTAAAGTCAACACATTTCGTGTTCACTGTGATCCACGAGCTTTCTGATGGTCACGTTCTCGCCTCTCCTAAGCTAAGTGTGTGTTCCTGGTTCTCATCTGCGTGTCTGGGACACACTAGTGGCTTGCAGTCAGTGGCAGAGTGTGCTGTGAGTGATTTCATTTCCTTTGCTAATAATAGATGAAATTGAGAGCTTTAAAAAATAGGAACTAATTTAAGCTTTCCTCGTAATAACATCACTTTCACTGACTTGGGTTTGCATTCTTTCTTGAATGGTTGTGATTTCCAGTAACTCCCTATCCATCCATCCATCCTTCCATCCATCAGTCTATGATATTAAAAAACAATTGCTTTTCCAACTTTTACCTCTAATTTGCCATCAATACTATGTAGCCTCCAGTTCAGGTTCTATATCCTCTGCTCTAGTTGTTTTAATTATGCTGACTGACTTTCTATATTAAATAGTCCCAGCTCTTCCTCTCTCCCAAACTCCAAGTTCTGTGTTCCCACACTCTGTGGATAGCTTTGCTGAATGCTTACCTGAGAAGACCACGATGTGTAAAGAGAGCCAAAGAGGCACAATCCTTATCCACTAAAGAATTGCAACACAACTCTGCTGTAACTAGGAGATTGATAATCCCATAGGTTGGAAGCCGTTCCTTAATGAACAGCAATGATCAGCAAGGCTTAGCTGACTTGTTGGAAAAAGAAAACTGCATGACTGCTGCAGATTCACACTAAAGAATGCATAGGATCCCACAGTAAGATACCTCTGGCTTAGCTTTAAACATGAAGTGGCAGATAGTGCGGCTAATACAAAATGACATGGACTCTCTCATAGAGAAGTGACTTCAAGCTTCTAGATGCTGTTTCTTCCTTTTTAAGCACTAGTATCCTTCCTAATCTCTATGTTTCACGGATACCCACTCATTCTCCTATTCCAAGTTCTTCCTCATCTGTCCAGTTCTTCCTCACTTTCGTACTTAGAAAAAGAAAAACTTTGGGTTCACAGAAATAGTAACAGTGGTGATTAAAAACAAAACAAAACAATGGTACTAATTGTAATGTTGGGCACCTGCGATGAGCTAGTCACTGCGTTGGAACGTTTGCACTTAATATCATTAATAGCTTCAATGTCATGTACTTCAGAGATAATTATCTCAACTGTGCAAACTACAAAACTGAAGTTGAGTAAGCCTGGGGTCAAAGAGCTTAAGATTGGTAGAGCTTCAATTCATGCTTTGGGAACATAAATTTAAGAAAGGGTGGTTGAGAGAATAGAATTGTGGGAGATTTGGCTTCTGTGAATTTATTTATTGTTAAATCTCTCTAACACTAAAATGACTGCTTTTAGAACAGCATTAGAATGTTAATGATAATGACAACAGCTAATGTTAACTGTGAAAGAGTATGTTAAGTGTTTTATACTTAGTGTTTTATTTAATTCATTCCAGGAACTGGGTACTATTAGTACCTTCATTTTACAGATGGGGAAACTGAGGCTCAGAGAGACAAATTAACTTGTCAAGTCTCACACAGGCACTGTCAGAGACATCAAATCCAGGTCTTTTTCAATAACTACAAACCCATGATTTGGCCTTTGTAAAATGAAAACATTGAGAAAGGTAGTCAAATGTTATAGGAAATAAACCCACATGCAAATTCAGTACAGAAATATGAGTGCTTGTGCCTTAAAAACAGCACGTGAATGTAAGATACATTAATATCCACATCTCATCTGACTTTTAAAATGAAAGACTTTGAGTTATCTGTGAGCATCTGAAATTCTCTCAACTGATGAAAGGCATTTTTTTCTAACTATGTCTCATCTTACTTACCTCCCCCACATGCTTGGAAAATGTTAAAGTAGCCAAATGGAATTTTATCAAACTTTTCAAAAATGTTCACCTGTAGACCATAGGAATTTAAACCCTAGAGGTTCCTTTTTAAAAACAATCCCATCTCATAAAATTAAGATCACTTTTATTTCTCATGTGCTTTATTTTTGCAAAATATGTATTATCTAAATATATAATGATAATTAGACTATGTTAAAGAGTAAAGAGTTAGTACTTCTACCTCCTTCCTTTTTCCTCTCCCAGCTCATCCCCAGAACACTATGAAACCCAAGAAGAGACAGTAGTGACCTAATGACACTGGGACCATTCTGCTCACAGCAAAACAGCTGCAGACTCAAACCAACACAGCCTGAATTCTGTCCTCATCAAGTCTACTACTTACTAAAAATTAACATTTCCTGAAAAAAGCCAGAAGCTTGAGCCTGCCTATGTCTCGAAGGGATAGGGCAGACCTTTCCGACTATGCACTAGCACAAGGACACCTCTATTCTCCTCTTAACCTTTGTTTCCACTTTGCCAGTTACAACCATTAGCTATTTCCGCACCGTGCAATGGCAGAGTCAGCTTGTTCTAGGAGAGACCTGCATGGCCTCTTTGTAAATGCAGATGTGGCTGTTCTTAGGATCCCTCACTCTGTAAGGCACAGCTACCCAGATAGGACTTTATATAGCTCAGCATGAAGTTTTAAATCATTCAAGGAAGGGATCTGTAAGAAGACACACCAGCCTTTCTCCAGAGAGAGATCAGTTCGCTGTGGAGACATGCTGGCCAGGACACTTTCTTTCATCTAGACACAGACTGTGATACTGGGGTGCCAGCATCACCACTGGTCCTAAAGGAAGGAGCAACCTCTGTGATCAACTGGAGGTGACTATGGCCAGGGCCACGTGGGAGAGGAGGGAGACAACACTGATGGATCATTCAGAGCATGATGACAGATGAAGGTGACTAAACATTTTCAAACTTAAAAAGACTCTCAAGGTATGAGGGACCGTAAGTGTTTTATTACAGATCTTCTTTGAGAAACAAAACAAAAATAAATCAAAGTAGAATAAAATAAAATGGCTCATACGCTTCATATAAGACAAAATTCAAAAAGATTAAGCAGATAAACCTCTAGTTAGATTATAATATTGTAATTAGACAGCCTAAACTGTAAGCAAAACAAAACAAAACAAAACCCTTTTCATTATTTTAGGAATTGCATTCGGTGACATTCTATTTCATTTATTTGGATCTGCAATACTATTACTCTTAAAAGCTGTAAAATATAGCTCCTAAAACACCAAGAACATTAGAATTTGATTTTGAAGTGAAATTATAATATGCATATAAGAAAAGGTAAGATAAATGGTCAAAGAATACACACTTTCAGTTATAAGATGACCAAGTCTGGAGATGTAACGTACAGCACAGTGACTATAACTAACAATATGTGTTGCACACTTGAAATTTGCTAAGAGAGTAGATCTTAAGTATTCTCCCCACAAAAGAAAAGATAGGTAACCATGTGAGGTGATGGATATGTTAACTGGCTTGATTATGGTAATCATTTTGCAATGCATTCATGTATCAAAACATCATGTTGTACACCTTAAATGCATACAATTTTTTATCAATTAGACATTAATAAAGCTGAAAATGTTATACATATATAATACTTTAGATGAGGATGCTGATGCTGATGACGGAAAGTTCACTTTAAGGCAGAGCAAATCAGAAACAGCAGTTTTCCACATAAACCAAAGAACCCAGGTTATGTGATACTAATTTGTCACAATGACTGTAGTTCATTGGATGGACATTTGAATTGACTAAAATGTCAGTACCCCAGACTGCATTGTAATTCTACTGGCAGTTCTTAAGCATCACCGTGGTTAATCTTCACCGCGTGTCCTCTGGCTACTAAGCACCATATGAAGCCTCCACTACTGTCTGCCTCAAAAAATGTCTCCTTTCCATGGGCTCAAAACTATTCTTGTGACCGAGCAGCTGCCCTTGGTTCAGGTCTCTAAGCCTAACCACAGATGACAAGCAGAAGCAAAACCCCTGAGCAGTGACTGATCAGAGGCCAGTGGAGTCGGGTCCGTGTCAGTAACCTGAAAGCCACAGGAAGGCAGGGGAAAGGGCACCAGGTGGGGACAGGGATGCCAGAGAGAGGGTGAAGGATCCATTGAATAGAAGTGAAAGATTAAAGTCTTCATCACAGAGCAAACCCAGACAGATTCCATTTCCTTTCATTGTTGTATATTGTAAGCATTTTTATATATCTACTCTTTTTTCCTAAGTATTTATCTATCTCTTCTCCATTAGAAATACAGGATCTAATGTTAAGAAAAACTTGAATAAGGACTCCTGTGCAGACTAGACTTGAATAAAGTTTATTTGCAACAAATAATTTCAAAATATACACATGTATAAGATGTGTGTATATATTTTTTAACATGACTTAGATTTCCTGAAATGGGTTTATGCAGAGGAAGCACTGGCTCATTCCATCACTAGAGTCAAACTGTTGTGAATTACTGATTACCTAAATCCATGAAGATGCTTTTGATTTGGGAATGAGCTGTGTGATTCCTTTTTTTAAAGTTTTGCTAGCAGATTTATCTCTCAAAATTTGATTTAGCTCATATTCATGTTACTAGTTAAAAGACTTGCCTTCCTTGAGTACATTCAGAGCTACCTGGGCATAGCAGAAACGGCAGGAAGAGGAAGAACACTAGGATTTCAACACTGTGAATAATAGAAACAGATTGCTGAGGGCTGTCAGCAGGTCCAACTGTGGTCCACTCTTATGCTTAGAACTCTTAAAAAAAAGGAAAGTAGCATTCTCACGTTAAACAGCCTCATTGAGGTACCATCCACATACCACACAACTCACCCATTTAAAGTGAATGATTCAATGATTTCCTTAGGACATTCACAGGATTGTACAACCATCTCATTTTGGAACATTTTGCAGTCCCCAAAAGAAATGTCATTCTCCATTCCTCTCTCCCCGACCCCAGCCCCTGACAAGGACTACTCTACTTTTGGACCCTATATATTTGCCCATTCTTGACACTTCATGTACATCAAATCACGCAGCATGGAGTCTTTTGTGACTGGCTTCTTTCACTTAGCATGATATTTTTAAGGCCCATCCATGACACAGCAATCCACTGTATGACCATATCACATTTTCATTCATCAGTTGATGGACATTTGGTTTGTTTCAACTTTGGGGATATTATGAATAATGCTATTATGAACATTTGAATACAAGATTTTGTGTGCATATGTTTTCATTTCTCTTAGGAATATACCTAGGAGAAAATTGCCGGTGACATGCTAACTCTGTGTTTAACCTTCTGAGGAACTGCGACTGGTTTCCAAAGTGGCTGCACTGTTTCACATTCCTATCAGCAATGTATGAGCATTTCATATACTCTCCTAATCACCCCCAACACGTGCAATTGGCTGTCTTTTTTATCATGGCCAACCTCATGAGTGTAAAGTGTATCTCATTGTGGTTTTGATTTGCGTTTCCCCGATGGCTAGTGATGGCCTCTTTTCATGTGCTTATTGGCCATTCTGCTTTTTAAAAAATTATTAGCATATTCATTATTACAAATCGTCATTTTTCCTTATGCCCTTCACCTGACCTATCTTAAAGCCATTTCTTTTCGCTCTCTCCAAGACACCCAAATATTACCTTTATTTTTTTTTGGTATATTCTATATTGAAATACATGTTCACAAATTGCCTCCATACTGATGTCAATTCTTGGTACCTCCCAGCAACTCTGCGTGCTCTCACCTTTTAAAACTGAGTTTGCACATCAGAGATTGCTTCCAAATCTTAACCAGAGTTTAGCGGGCCAACCAAGTGGGCTAATGATTCTTTGTCAAATAAAATAACTACCAACACATCTTGACCTAATGTTCGTCATCAGGGACCAATACCAGTGGTAGAGACACTCTCTCCCCTCCTTCTCTCTCATGACTAGTCTCTGCTTATCCATTAATTACCCTAGGACCTCCAATTTTTACCTGTAGGAGAAACATGTTTTTTCAGTTCTCTAAAGCTTCCCTCCCACGAGTGGGGACAGGGGGGGTGTCTGAGAGTGAAATCTGGAAGCAGAACAGGAGGAGGAATTCACTGCTGTGAAGTTCCTCCATGCAAAGCCTTCAAAGTTAGTATGGAAAATGTCACGGTGGAGTAAAAGGTGGGGAGCCTCTGGCTTCTTCCTCCTTTTATTGTCTTAAAAATCCAGGCTCCAGCAGAAGCCGGCACAAATCTAAATATATGTTAACTTGATATCATATAAATCCAACAGACAGATTTTATCCTCCTCCTCTACGGGACAATAATGATTACATCCCTTGAAAGTATCCTAAAGAAATATTTAAAATTATCCCTTAAAAATGATATCTTATACCTTATATAAGAACTTGTTTTGAGCCCATATAAGTTACATGATGTTATTTTTAAGGGATATTTTTAAATATTATTACTTCAGGAAGCATATCTTGATCCAAGATAGTTTTACTTGGTTTTGATGCTAAGACATAAAAAACTCTTCTAGCAAATGCTGAGGAGACAGTAAGAATTGCTCAAATACCTTCAACAAACTCATGAAAAGAAGGTGCAATGTTGAAATCCTTCCCAAAGCAAACATCCTTGGACTAGCTTCTTTCCTCGGCTCTTGGTTCCAATTCGCCACTGGGATGCCCTAACTAGAACTGCCAACTAAGGGTTTCTTTCTCTTCTGAATGTGAGGCTTCCAGGAAGATTTCCCAAGTTTAAAAAACACCTCCTGGAACATGGCAAGATAAAAAAGCCAATGCAAAGATTGTTCCCATCTAATCATTTTCTTAGGATTTTACGTCCTTCTAGGAGAACTAAGTTTTACACCTTTTCCTAACCTCAGCTCTTCTCAAGCATTTTAGAAGAAAGGAGATGCTCACTTTCTGGATCTCTTACTTCCTGGTTAATATTAACATGTTAGTATCTGAGCTGAAACTTAGAATTTTCTCATCCCCAAAACTGGCCCAGCCAGGAACTTGCAAAGAGCAAGTCTGTGTAGGAATTTCCTCCAAAGTACACCTCAAGTCGATCCATGTCCTCCTGCCTCTACTGCCTGCACCCCAGGCCAGCCCCCCATCTTCCACTGCAGCAACTTCCCCAGCTGCTTCTCACCCTCAGTCTCCAATTTACTACCCACCTGGCATGTCAGGTTGTTCCCTTTGTAAAAACCCTCTGATGACTTTTTACTGCAGGCACCAGGAAATTCAACCTCTCACCATGACCTACAAGGCCTGAATGACCAGGCCCCTTCCTACTTCATCACATTCATCCCCTGGCCCCCATCTTTCTTGGGGCACACTCAGTCTCTTCTGCCACATTGCTCTGCACATCCCTCCCCTCTGCCTGGAGTGTTCACACATCACACTGCCCCCCTCCCCACCATGCCCCTTCACCTGGTTGCTCCCTCAAATTTTCTCGGTATTCACACAAATGTCACCTTCTCAGAAAGACCTCCTCTGACCATCCTTTCTAAGTGACCCTTTTCCACTTTTGATTCTGCAGAACGGCTCCCTGATACTTTTCCTCCTAGCACTAATTTTAACCTGTAACTTAAATACGTGCTTACTTTTTTATTGTCTGCCTTTCTCGTTAGAGGGTAAGGCCCACATGGCCAAGAACGTTGCCTGGCATGTGGTAGAACATTATTCATTGTTAAATGAATTGCCTATTACATCTTAACACATATTCATCCTTCCTCTTCCTGAAAGCAGGTCAGATTCCCTGCCTATTCTCAGCCTCCATTAGCCACTATTTTGACTGTCTAGGTTGTCAATCATTCTGCCAAAGCTTCAGTTATAGAGATCTGGCGCTGGGAAGAGGGTTTCTTTGGGGGTCATTAAATTGATGCCTGAATAGAAAGGGTAAGTGGCTGGACAAATTTATTTACTGGTGCAATGCAACAAAGCTAAATAGCAGTACAAGAGGGCATTTCACTCAGTATCCAACAAATATCTTATTACCTAAGAATAGACCTTTTTTTATGTCCATTCTCTAGATTTATTTTCAACTGTGTTGAAAATGGTCTCTCCCTTCTTAAACTTACTCCAATCATGTCTTACATAAATCTGGACATGCAGCTCCCTTGAATATAGATCATGGCAACGGGAATGTTACCACAACGTGAGGTGCTCTGCAGTGTAGCACAGCCTCCTAAGGGCGAGCGTTCAAATCATTCCTCTAATTACAGACTTCGGCGGGGCTGAAACCAGACTCGAGGGCCACATGCGTGCACAATTACAGGAGCAGCCGTCCCTTCCCCTGGCTCATCAAAGACTACCTGTCTCAAAGTAAAATACACCAGGAAATTAAGTTAGACAACAGTTGAAACATAACCATGACTGATGTCACAATTGATTTATTCAATGAAAATGTCTTAAGCTAACTAAAAATGAAATCGTGACAAGCCACACTATGTAATATGGGATGTGGGGCCCAGCTGCCAGATCCAGATTTTCTTGTCTAAAATGCCTTTTCCTCCCTGGACTGCCTGTGAAAACCCTACGCTGGCTCTAAGCTGCTTGTCAAAAGTCCTTTTCCTCACTTCTGCTGCTGCACGTCACATCCCCCAGTGCAGGACTGTCAGCTGAACGAAGCAGTGACCTTCACAGGGTGGACTGCAGTGTCTCGGTGCCCAGTAAAGCTCGATAAAACCCACAAGTAACTTCACACACTCTTAGTTATGAAACTGAACACTCTACCTGAAAGCCCAGTTTAGCTTACATTAGAGTAAAAGTGAGAAGCCCAGTTGTCTTGGGAGCCACACCCTCTTCTCCCGAGACCCAGACCACAGCCCTGCAATCAGGGTCCACAAGTTCGCACATTCTCAATCAATCTGTACCTCTTCCTTCAATTAATACAGCTCTTGTCATCCTAGCTCCACAGGGCCTCATGAGTGGTCAGGTGACACTAATGCTAATGTCTTCCTGTTGATAAGAGATGAGGATTGCAAATGTCCTTACATATTTATTATAACTAAGCTCTGTGAGATCTTTAGGGACTTGGCAGAGTAAATGTTAGTTTATCCCCTCTCTTTTGATGAATATAGTCAAACTGAATTTTTTAAAAATTATTATTTTTATATGTTTTGTGTCACTCAGGGATGACTAAAGGGAACAAAACTATGCTATCTACCCTAAGTATCATTGTGTAGTATATGTGGGTATTGAAACAACACACTGTACCCCACAAAATAAATATAAATAAAATTGAAAAAAATAAAAATAAATTATTAACAGTTATATATGTCTATTTCTGAGGAGATGAAAAAACACATTTTCTGACTTGTGACAAAACCAATGGGTCAGTTTCAAAGGCATCAAAACAGGAATTCCTTCACACAGCATAATGGGAACATGGAGGTTTAGGTCGCATTAACATTTTCAAACAAAAGTTTTTCCTTGTACTCAGAACCAAGATATTTCAATTAATCAAGAAAGTAGCTGAGTCATAAAAATGTGTTGTATTTGCAGACTATATTTTTAAGATGCTTAACATGCCTTACCAATATGTTACATGACCATAATCAGGAAACCATTTATATTAAATAATAAAGAAACAGCCATGGAGCATCTTGTATCTAGACATTGCAATGTCTAAATATATTCTGATCCACTCTACACAGTAACACTGCAAGACAGGTATTATCTTCATTTTGCAGAACCAAAAACTATGACCCTTGTAGGATTAATGACGTTCTGTGATTCTGGAGCCAGTAAGTGGCAGAGCTAACTAAAATGTCCTCATGTTTTCCAAACCACAGGCTAAAAAGACAGCAGATTTACTCAACATGAATGTGCAGAAATTTACAATTTCAGAAAATATATATACTAAGCCATATCGGACATCAGGACAAAGGCAGAAAATACAGAATTACTACCGCTGTATAATCAGACACCAACTAGAGATAATGAAACAAGGACAATTTATACAGGATCTAAAACCTTAAAGATATTATTCAATTTAGAAACACCAAATTAGAGCAAGGAAAAATAGATCAGAAAGGAAAAGTTCGAGGACACCACCGGCACCACCTTTCAGGTTCTCTCTCCCCTGCTAAGACAGTTTGCTAATTACATGAGTCACTTTCACGGGTATAATAAATTAGAGCAGAAGGTCGCTATTTACTTCTTGGGGGAAGCTGCTCTTCCCTCACTCCAAAGACAGTGCTATGGAAGGAAGTGTCAATCATGCAACCCTCCTATCTGGCTGCAGGATCTGGTTTTGTGAACTGCTGAGCTCACGGGGGTCCCCACGCCTCTGGCCACTGTGGATCTTATTTGAGGTTCCTCCCCGGGATTTTTCCAGATGAAGTTGGAGAGCACTCTCTCCTCCATGCCTGGCTGTGGCTGATGGCCGTGAGGCCACCATTAAAGGAACAGCCCAGCTTGGAAATTAACCCACAAAGGAGAGAGAGGGGTGGGGAGAGAGAGTAAGGAAGAGAGAAAGAGGGAAAGAAGGGGAAGGATGGTGAGGAGGGATAGAGAGGGACAGAGAGAGGACATTGCAGAAGACACACCGATAGTGATGGGAGAGGTGCAGGTGCACCTGACTAGCTCCACCAAGTGCAGGTGGAATCCGCACTCCAGCGTTCCCCAGGCAGGTTCTATGCCCGCCCTCCTTTGGTTTGTCTCTCTAAACAGACAGTCTCTCTTTCTGCTTAAGGTATTTGGAGTGGGGTTTTTGCTCGTGATGAACTTAAGTTATGGGAAAAAACATGTTCATGACTTCACTAGGCTAAGTTCTTTGTTCCACGTGCATGTCAAAGACGATGATATAACCAGTCAAATCAGAAAATACTGATGGAGACGGTAAGAGGAGAAAGGCAGTGTGGCTTCGTGACAAGTACCAGCTATAACACAAATGAGGACACTAAATAGCTTGTTGGGAAATAAAGACCAAAACGCAAACATCAAAAGAAAATGTACGCTGTAAAATAAAAATGGACATATTGTTAGGCAGTAAAGAATTAGCTATTAAATGAAATATGCTGATGATAAATATTACACGAGTGCACAGGAGGGAAATAAACAGGCTGGGAACAACACACCATGTTAAGTATTTGTGTTTCTACTGGAGGTTCTACTCACACTATACCAGAGGTTTTACACTCTTGACCAACCATGTGCTCACTACCTATCCACGTCCCATGGCACTCAAGGCATTCCTGAAATGCCCTTCCATTTAACTACAGAAAATGTGACATAAAGCTGCCACTAAAGCAGGGCTGGCTGCAGGGGTGTGTGTTTGGACAGTCATACGGGTGCCATGCTCAGAAGGGCCCTGCGCTCTGTTTAATGCTTTGCTCTCTGTCTTTTGAGGTGAGTGGCTTTATCTCAGCCAGGTTGTTCAGCCTTTCTCACATGGTCTGCTTTTATGTGGTTTCCCCATGACAAAAGGTGTTTGGCCAGAGAGTGGTCCTGGCAAACTGTCACCCCAGCTATTCCCTGGAGCATCACAGTCTCTGTGCTGACTCTTGTTACTCAAATTCCAAATCTGCCAAATGTCAGCACCCTCTTTGACTTGCTGCCCTGGATTGAGGGACATCTAATTTTTCATTCGGGCTATGGAAGTTGGCAATCCCAGGGGTGTCACACCTAATAAAATATCAGTTTTAAAATGCCATCGTGCAAATGCAAACACCTACCTCTCTTGTAGAATACGTCTGTCCTTTTTCTTCCAAAAGTCTTTAAAGTCAGAGCTGAATTCATGCCAGATACTGAAGAAAATGTTTGGGGACACCCTCTTCTCTCCAATTTTTGGTTACATGAAGAAATTGGCTGTGGTCTCCAAAAAGCTGTCAAAACACACACACAAGAGCATAAAAACTATGATTCCCTTCCAACATAGAGTATTCTGTCTCCATCCAAATGCTCGTTTCATTCATGCACAGTTATTATTAGCGAGAGAACTCAACTCTTACGGTTTCCGGTTAGCATTTTGGGTACAGACAGTAACAGTTGACAAGAACCCTCCATGTGCTGACAACTACCCCTGGTCCAATCCCATTTTCAAAATTACTCACTGTGTGTCTGACACATTTTGGAAATGAACCTGTGGTCAAGTTGGGACACATTGGAAGGGGGAGGCCTATATTTTCTTTCTAAACTCTAAACAAATGAAATGTCAGGCATTGGCCTCCCAAAGTAACATGTATTCCATTTATATTACATTATATTAAATCATATTATATTACTAATATACTATGTGTCTTCCTACACTGTTGGTGGGGCAGAGGGATGAGAAACAAGAGTGCTAGGAGGTGCTGACAAAGCCTCGCATTAGAAATCATGGTGCTGTCACTGAGTGGATACCAATGTGGCAGCCAGCACTGTGACAGAAGGCTGATCAGGTCCAGTCTTCAGAAGGAACCACTCAGAGACTGCTTCACATAACAGCTACGAGAAGCTCAGAAGAGTTTCAAAAGGGCTATTTGACAAAGAACACTAGTGAGTGGTAGGTTTATGCCTTAACAATGTCTTCCCGTCCCTGGAAAGGACTCCAGCCGATACAGTTGACAAGGCCATGGTGAGGGAACCCAGGAAGCTGGTCAGAGTAAGACCAGAAATGCTGCAAATGGGGTGGCACACAAGAAACCCTGTCTTTTTATTTTCACGTGCCTTAGGACCAGCACTATTTCTGCTACATAAAGCTCAAGTTTGTCTTACTCAGAAGTAAAAATTTCTAAGGCAACTTGATTTTGCCCAATGATTAAAAATACGTGTAAACACATATACACACTCACACACACACTTACGCGTATCTCTGTGTGTTTTCAGCTTGTCATATAGCTGATTTCAAATCCCTACTATGAAAAAGAATATAAACGCTTAAAAAAAAGAAGCTCATTATAGTGAGTTTGCCAAGAAGGTAAAGGACACTGAGTATTACATATAAAAAACAAAAATTCACCGCTGCCCCTACTATGGGTTACTAACGTGTGACTGGTCTGCTCTGTTGTGAAGTCCGCCTTATGGCTGTCTCTGAGCAGCAGGATTCCCAGGGACACCAGCTTTTAGTTGCTGGGCAGAGATGACAACACTGATTAGATAAAATAGGTGAATCTCAGGAATTATATATTTCTCCCTAGTGAGCCTCCTGGGAAAAATGACTCAGCACTGTCAGTTAATCACGAGAAACACCCGGCTGTGAAGTGGACGTGGTGTGTGGGAATCCGGCTGCACGCGCGATGGTAATAACATTAGGACACATCTGCAGCGTGTGCCGACGGTGTCGGGGCCACCTGGAGAGGAGATGGCAGAGAGCACAAACGGCTTTAGACACATCTGGACCATATTTTGCTAAAACTGATAAAGCACACACATATATCCCTCCAGGGAAAAGCGGTCATTTTCCTCATATTGCCTAAAAAGGACCTGTGACATGTTATGATAAAATTAGGTCTCAAATCTTTGACTATCCATTTATTCTTTTTCATTATTCTTTTGGTATTTGTACTTCATAAGACGGGCTGTTACAGAGCACACCAGTCTGTTTGGGTGCACATATCTCTCATCCATTCAGCTGTCTTACAGTATTCTGAAAGTTTTGTCATAAAGCATGTAGTGGATTGAATTATGTCCCCCCAAACCTCACTGAAGCTTGAATTGTGTTCCCCAAGCTTTATGTATGAGAAACTTAGCCCCCAATGTGACTGTTAAGAGGATGGGAAATTCTATTATGGTGATTGAAAGTTGGAGCCTTGAAGAGGTGATTGGATTGTAGGACCAAGCAGCAGTGAATAGATTAATAATAGTGGTCAAGGACGTGGTTCTGAGGGCTTTAAAAGAAGAGAGTCTCTCTTTCTCTCTCTCTCTCTCTCTCTCTCTCTCTCTCTCTCTCGCTTTCTCTCTTTGCTCTCTCTGCTTCCACCACCTTGCAATGTGAGACCACTGGATCACTGTCGCCGCCACCAAGACTCTTACCAGCTGTGTTCCCTGGACTTTGGACTTCCCAACCTAAGAAACTGTAAGCAATAAATTTCATTTTTCTTTATAAATCACCCAGATTCAGATATTTGTTACAAGCAACATAAACAGACTAATACAAAGCAGCATGGTACAAAGGAAAGGCCAGAGGACTAGACATGAGAAGACCTGGGATATTAAAGCCTGACTCTGAGATTAAACTGCATGAGCAAACCATTCAACAATACTGTGTTTCAGCCTTTTCATCAGTAAAATAAAGATTACCATAAACAACTGTTTCAAAGTCCAATGAGGAAGAATGAATTTCCAAAGTGCTTGCTGAATGTTTTAACACAAAACCAGTTTATTTTTTATTGCATATTATTTTACATTATATATACTACATATTTTCCATTACATATTAAAGAAATATAAGTATATATTTCCTAAAAAAATTCTCTAAATAATAACTAATTCAATTGAGGCTGATTTATGAACAGACAATCATGTGATCATGCTCCATGAAGATATTTTTTACTTACACGCATGCGTAGAAACTTTTGATACTAGTAACGATTATTCTGATTATTTAATAATTTCTTCTTGGGTCTCCCATAAATTGCCCACATAGCTTTAGGCAGAGAATTTGAATCTCAGTTTCTTCATCTATAAGTGGAGAAAATGCCCACTTTTCAAGGTTGTTACGAAGCCTAAATGAAAAGTACCTTGCAAATTATAAACTAAAGTAGCAAAATATGTATTAACTTTACGAGAAGCAAGAATTCTTCAATAAAAATGCTCTTTGTTCCAAAATTTGTGAATCCGTGAGACAAATTGTACTCCACAATTGACTTAAAGTCGAGGGTAAACCTGATTAATGGCATGACTATCAATAAAAAGAAACTTGTGTTGGTAGCTATTTTGGGAAGTATCCATGGTGAAGGCACAAGACTCACTTGAGAACTTGACATCGAGCGTCCAGAAGTATATGAGGATCATGAGTGCTGTCTCAACTGCACTTGACCATCACACTCCCTGGAATAAAGTGGATGCATTTTTCAAAAATAACCAATCAAATAACAGGGAAATAATTTCTGTGGGTTTTCAATGTACTTTGTATACCAGAGGCATTGCAGGTTATATTATCCTGTCCAGCATTAAGCAGCCTTCTTATAATTCCAACTGACAAGACACAAAAGATACCCATATGGGTGGTGGGTAGGTGGGAGGGATAGGCTCCGTGCTTCCTGGTTTATCTCCTTATCTAAATCTGAAACCAGGAGGATCCCAACCACGACACAGCAACCCAGGATCATGAAAGAGGACAGACGTCTCACTGGGGACCTTTCTCACTGCACAGGCTGTTCTGTGAGACTCTTTCAAAAGGACCCTGGCACATTAAGAGCCAGTAGTAAAAAGAAGTGCAGTTACAATGCTAAAAAAAAATAAATGCAGTAATCCCAGTAAGAGAGAACCCCAGAGGTCACTGAACAGTCAAGAATCTTCTGTTCTAGATCTTTAAATGGCCCTTTTGGAAAAGATGAGCAGCAAACTTGTTTTGCTACAAACATAGGATCATACAGATTACTTCTCTGCAATAGAATCGAAGTATCCACAGAGCTCTAAAAAGATGGCTACAGCAGCAGAATTATTTGGGAATTTCCCTGACTCCCATATAAAAACAGAAAGATTAACTAAAATGTTAAAAATCAAGGCTCACAGGAAAATATCTACAGAGACACTCACAGACCTCAAAATGCAAACAGGTGGGAACAAACCACTGACAGTATAAATCCCACGTGGTGACAACACCTGCATAGGAGGAAGCAGAGGGAAGAAGGAAGGGAGATCCCCTAAAAACAGAAGGACCCCAAATCAAAAGAAGTATTCCTGAGAAGTGTCAGAGCCGATCTGAGAACTGCAGCCCAATCTGGATGGGGTTTTGCACACTCTGATGCATGGAGGAGAAGAAAGGATCTACAGCAATGTCTGAAAGGGCTGGGAAGTGAGGGCTGTGTGAACTCTTAGTACTAACCCAGAGAAAATCCCTTTTAGAGCAAAGCTCTGCACAGAGCAAAGTGCTGGGACTAGAACTTAGATTGTGCAGGATAAACTCAAGAACAAAAGAAATAGAAAATGTAGGTAAAATACATTTATCATTGTGCAAAAGCAACAACAGAGGATGCTCTAGAGCAGTGAAGCTAGAAAAGCTGTACTCGTGTTTCTACTTCTGAAAGTTCAGTAAAACTACCGTCATGTAAAACTGAGCAAGAGAAAAATATTGCGGTGAGATAAGGTATGCCATTTAGACACTAAGCCTAGCAAAGTTGGCGTGGTTCTATTTATCATCAGGACAAAGAACACTGCCAGAGTGCCATCTTTTAAAGATAAAAACAACCAATCATCAGGAAGACACAACAATCCTAACTATACATTCACCTTCTAAAAAAGAGACAAAATCATAATCAGATTGGATATTTTAACACCTGTTTTTTAGCAATTGAAATAGATAAAACTGTCACTAAAGATATAGAAGATTTGAATATTATTATCAATAATTTGACCTAATTGGCATCTATAGAACATTGCAAACAATGGTATATAGAGAGTATTTGAAATATTCATCAACATACACCATATGCTGAGTCATAAAACAAGTCTCAATAAATTTCAAAGGGCAAAAATTATCCAAAGTATGTTTCCTGAGCACAGTGCTATTAAACAATGAAAGAACAAAAATCATATGTGGGAAATCTCCAATTTGGAAATTAAGCAAAACTATTATAAATAACCCACAGATCAAAAAAGAAATCTTAAAAAATTAGAAAATATTTCAAACTCAGGAAAAATGAAAACAGAAACTATCAAAATGTGGACACAAAGAGTAATTACTATTTGTGATGATGAACATATTAATAATATTGATTTGATCATGACATAATGTACACAGATACTGATGTTCAACTCTGCACCCCATAAATAAGTATAACCAAAAATAAATAAATAGAAAAAAAAATATGTAGGATGCAGATAAAGCAGTACCTACAAGGGAATTTGGAGCTTTAAAGTGCCTATATTAGAAAGAAAGGTGTAAAATCAGTAATTTAAGGAACAAATAAAGCCCAACTTGGTAGCAGAATGAAAATAATAAAACTAGCACAAAACAAAGAAATAGAAGCTAAACCTTATAGAAAATCAAAGTCAGAAGTTGATTTACTAAAAAGTTTAATAAAATTGATAAATCCCTATCAAAACTGAAAATAAAAAAGAGAGAAAATACAAATTATCAATACCAGGGATGAAGGCAAAGTCACCATTACAGATCATACAGGCTTTACATGGTAATATGATGATATTATAAACAATTAACTGGGCCGACCCCGTGGCACACTCGGGAGAGTGCAGTGCAGGGAGCACAGCAGCGCTCCCGCTGCGGGTTCGGATCCTATATAGGGATGGCCGGTGCACTCACTGGCAAAGCGGGGTGCAGCCGGTCACAAAAAAGACAAAAGACAAAAAAAAAAAACAAAAAACCAACAATTCACGCCAATATATCTGATGCCTTAAATGAAATGGACAAATACCTTAAACGATCAAACTTTCCAAAAACAATGAAAGAAGAAATAGAAAAATATAAATAGCTCTATATTGATTTTAAAATTTTAAATTATTTTCAATAAATGGGAAGTTATTCTTGATAAACTTATAATCAAAATTAATTCCACTCCCCATATACTTCTGGACCAGATTGTTTCACATGTGAATTAACAAACATTTGATGCAAAAATAAAGCCAATCTTATACTAACTCTTTCAGAAAACAAGGGAGGAAAGTAGACTTTCCAACTCAATTTATGAAGCCAGCTTTATCCTGATGTTGATACAAAAAACTAAAAAAAGACATCATGAAAGAAAGAAAATGTGTAGACCAATATCCCTCATAAACATAAGTTTTAAAAAATTCTTAATCAAATATGAACAAATCAAATGCAGCAATTTCTGAAATGCATAATAGTATATACATTATGGCCATAACAATACCTCATGACCAATCGGGGTTTACCCCAATAATACAAAGGGGTTTTAACATTTGAAAAGCAATCAATGTAATTTGTCACATCAACAGAGTAAAGAAGAAAACCTAATACGATAATTTCAGTAAGAGCAAAAAAAATAAAAAAGACCCTGAAAAAAACAACATCAGTTCATTATTACAAAAAGGGAAAACTCTCTGCAAGCTAAAAATAGAAGTAAACTTACTTATTATGAAATAAATGGAATCTAAGACGAACCTACAGCTAACATCACATAACATCATACTCAAAGGCATTTGATGTTTTCCCCTTAGTTCAGAAATAAAACAAGAATGAATGTTCTTCCCAATTATATTCAGCACTGATCTGATAAGCCTAAGTAGTTAGTAAAGCAAAAAAATACAAACAAAAAAAAAAGAGAGAGAGAAAATTGGATAGGAAGAAATAAAACTACTGCTATATATCTGTATATAAAATGTGATTGTACACATAAAAAACCTGATGGAATCTTATTACATAACTAAAACAAAACCTATTAGAATAAAAAAGTAAATGTATCAAGAACTTTGTAAGTGAATTTAATATCCACCCTGTAAGATACAATACAGATATTTTTAAAATTTTTCTATTTCTATATACTATTAAGACACTACTGGAAAAACAAATTTTAAAACAACATAATTTGCATTATCATCACAAAAAATCCAATATACAACAAATCAAATAAAATGTGTGAAAACTACAAAGCATTGCTGAGAGAAATTAAATCTTTAATAAATGGAAAGGTATACTATATTCTTGGGTTGGAAGACTCAATATTGTTAAGATCCATTTGCCCCAAATTATTAAATTATTCTACAGAATCAAACCAATACCAGTCAAAAGGTTTTAGGAAGAATGCTGATTCTAGAGTTTATGTGGAAATAAAAAGCATCTATAATAGGGACTTATACTACCCAATTTCATGAGTTATTATAAAGCTCCAGTAATAGAATATTGTATTTGCATAAGGATCTGGAAAGAGACTCATGCAGATAAAGTCACTGGATTTGTGACAAAGGTGGCAAGCAAGCCAATTCAATGGGAACAGGAAATTATTTTTATCAGATGGTGCTAGAACAATTGGATATCTGTATGGGGAAAAAAAAAATCCTCACCCGAAACAAAAAGTAAGTATTCCAATGTAAATGGTATAATGGATTGTAAAATGGTAAATAAACCATTTTGGAGAAATATTTGACATCTTCTTATAAAGTTAAACATATATGTATCATATGACTAAGAAAATCTACCCCCAGGTAGTAATTCCAAGAGAAAACATAGGAAAAAATCTCCTCATCCTTGGGCTAGGCAAAGATTTCTTTGAGAAGGCACAAAAAGCACTGACCATAAAAGAAAAAAGTTGATAAGTTGATCTTTAGTAACATAAAAATTCTTTTTATTACTACTATGATTTTTTTTCTTTTTTTTCCCCCTAGTACATTTTATTCCTCAGGACATTGCACACTGGCTTTCCTGGCGGAGTAGGCCAGTGCCATCGCATTCTGTCCCTGTGGAAAATGTGCAGGTGACAGTCCCCCCTCGGTCAGGGTCCCAGCGGGTTCTCCACGATGCAGGCACAGGCAGCGGGTCTCAGTGGCGCCCAGCGTGGCACAGCAGACGCCGTGCTGAAGGGCAATGTCAGCGGGTCATTCACAAGTGTGACCATGACGGGGACCCGGCGGTGCACAGAAGCAGTGGGCTGACGTTCTCAATGCTTCCAAGGCAGACCAGGGGGTTCTCCTTATGACATCCTCACCGTCGGGGGGTCTGCTGCCCGGGCTCGCTGGGGAACCGTGGATCGAAGTTGTCCCCACTGTGTTGTCTGTCACCTGCAGCTGCTTCTCCAGCTGTGGAGGAAGGGACGACACTTGCCATCAGGGAATCCAGGCCGAGGCCGCAGCCAAGCCTCTCTCTGGGGTCCTTACTTGAAAATCCTTCTGAGACTTGGGGGCTTTGACAGAGAGCGATCCGGGACAGCCTGGACGAGGTGTCCTCTGCTCGTGTCGGGGTTGCTGGTGAGGATGTCTAAGGCAGAGTGGCAGCCACCACCTGAAACCTGAGGACCCCAGCATCCCCAGTCTACCCTGAGCCCTGCTGCTCTCCCAGCAGATTTCCAGGGCACTGTAATTTGGGGGACACAGAAAGTGCTCGTCATGTCCCCAGGGCCCAGGCCTGCCTTGCACCTGCCGTAGTCCATGAGCTTGATGTGCCCTTGGCGTCGAGGACTTTGTCCTGCTCTAGCTCCCTGTTAATAATCCCTCACTCCTGCGAGAAGTTGATGGATTTGTCACCTCCCAGACACGACCCTGCCTGGCTGCTCGGGGATGCATTCCTGTGCTGCAGCGCCACGTGGCACGGGTCCCCTTCGCTGTCCACCCACCTCTCACTGGGGCACAGGGCCTGAGAATTCTTTTTAGTAAAACACACTATCGGGGAAATAAAAAGGCAACCAGAGGAAAAAAATATTCTCAATACACATATCTGCAAAGACACACTCAGAGTATATAAAGAACTCTTACAACTCAGAATATAAAGAGAAACCACAAAAAAGAAACCTGAGTAAAATATTTTAACAGAGACTAAACCCATGAACATGTGTTAGACATCATTTTTTGTCAAGCAAACAAAAATCAAGACCACAATAAGATGCTATTTCACCACCACAGGAGTTGGCTTAAATCAAAAATACTGAAAATAAATGTTGGTGAGAATGCAGAACAATTGAAATTCTTGTACGTTGCTGTTGAGAGTGTAAAATGGTAAATAAAGCATTTTGGAGAAATATTTGACATCTTCTTATAAAGTTAAACATGTGTTTCATTTGACTAAGAAAATCTACCCCCAGGTAGTAATTCCAAGAGAAATGAAAAACATATACACACAAAAAAAAGGTACAAGAAGGCTCACAGTAGTCCTGTTAATAACCCCATTCACTGACTCATTCACTGATTACGGGTTGATAGTTGTTGAAGTTGGGTGAGAGTATGAGATGAATCATTGCAATGTTCTGTTTACCTTTGCACATCTTTTACCTTTTTCACAAAAGAAGTTTTTTTAAAAATCACAAATCCACACAGACAAATTTAGTAGAAAAAAGTAATGTTTGCAAGAATCTTTTAAAATGGCATTCTAGAAATATTTTTAAGAGGGTAGAACACTGCTTTAAAGACTTCTACTGGATATTGTTCTTGACTATGAGTTGTATTCCACAGATACTAAAAATAGACAGCTTTGATTTCTTTGTTTGGAAAGGGGCCACACCACAAACTGGGTGCTGTTTTGTAGTCTTTTATACTTCTCATCTGTTTTTAAGGCAATTCTCTATTTGGGAACTGTGTGCATAAAGAGTGACTCAAAACTTGGTTTTTATTACAACCAAAGGAGGTGCTAGTAATTATTCTAAAATAGCACTGTCTTGCTTCAAGTTATGATCTCTATGGGGAAGCATCTTCCCCACAAATGAAATTCTGTTTAGCATATTTTCAGTTATTACTATCAGCTATTTCCCATGTAGGACCAGGATTCATTCCTGGTCAAGTTCAATAGAAAAGCTTGAAGTGAAGCCCAATGATTTGGGTGGTACCTACTCTGCCAGGAGAGACGCTTACTGCTCACTTTAATTCATCAGCCAGCAGGCAGTGAGTGTATGCCAGGCATGGACTTGGCATGGCCGGGCAAAGATAAAGAAAAAAGGAAATCTCTATTCAATGACTTTCTTAAAGAACATTTCTACCAGGTTAATACATCAAAGAGTCAAGGTACAGAACAAATCAATTTACCGTGTCTGGCCTCAGGTTTACAGGCTGGCAGACACTCACTGGTGCCCAGCCTTGAACCACCCTCTCAACAGCTTCTCTGCTACTAAACACGTGCTTCAGGAAGGGTAAAGGCTTTCGTGATCACATTCAGAAAATCATAAGCATCTCCTTCTTGATGTGTGGCAGGGTGCTCCAGAAATGATCCTGATGACAGGAGAAAGAAGGTATCCACAAACAGGGGTGAGGAACCTAAAAATGGGCTGATTTTCAGAATCATCAGTGTTTTTACATTGTTTTTTTTATTGACCGATGTCAGAGAGACCTCCCACTCCAATGACCGTAATAACATCGTATGGCCTTTACCCCTTTGTGCTCACAGAATGTGGCCTCACAGAGCATGACATTCTGACCCTGCACTTGTTTGTCACCTGCCTGGAACGCTCTCCACCAGGTGTCCCTGTGGCCATCTCTCTCACCCTATTCACACCTTTGCTCACATGCTGCCTCCTCTATGAGATCCTCAGGACAAGCCAAAGTGAAAGTGCAACGCTCGACCCCTGGACTACTCCTGCCTTATTCTCTCCACAGCGCTCCCCCCATCAGAAATACGGGATGTTCTGCACACTTCTTAACTGGTGACCACCCTCCACAAGAATTTGATCTCTGTAAGGGATTCGTATCTTTTATGCTCACTGCTTTTAGGCTCATCTGAACAGCGCCTGCCATACAGTGGGTGTCTGATGAATATTTGCTCAAAGAATGATTCTCTGCCAATCAAGTGGCCTAGATACTTCTTGGAGGGGAAAGATTCTGATACTTAGGAACTTTGTAGTGGAAGAAATCTGTTAGGCCATCTCTTTCAGAGCCTGAGCTTAAAAAGCACAGACTTGGAATTTGAGTAACCGAGATTCAGTTCTGGCTCCACCCAGAGTGGACCTTTGTGGACACAATAACTTCTCTGAGCTTTGTGACCTCGTCTGTACAAAGAGAATGACAGCATTTCCCACCTAGCCAGATCCCTGTGAACATTAAATGAGATCAAGTATGTAATGTGCCTCCTGGGGTTGCCAGGCACACAGAGAGATCAGCTAGTGATGGTCCTGTTATCGCTGTAGCTGCCACCATGAAAGGTTCCTCTTTAGCCTTCATGGTGTGCTCAGAAGATAACAAGACCTGGAACTTATTCTTTATATAGAGATGTTAAGGAGAGTGAGTCCTTTTCTTATTCCCATACCTGCACATAATTATGGGACAGCACGGGGCATTTGTAAAAATTAAAACTGATGTCAGTATGTCCAGTCTCCTAGGGGACAGCAAGCCAGTGCCAGAGTGGGGCACCTACCCCTGTGTGTTCCTCCCTAGTCATCTATACAGTTTATCTCTCCTGGCTCAGAAGAAAGTTTGCAGCAGCTGCTGCCAAGAAAATAACCCCCTCCATTTATGTAGAAAGAAAAATATATCCCTTCCCCCAGGAGTCATATAAAAGATGAACAGTAAAGAATTATATCCTTAAGTCTTGACTCTTTCATATGACTCTTTTTCATATTTCGTGACATACAGTTCATGCACATGTACGTGCACAGACACACACAGAACTTCCTGGCACCCAGTTAACAGACACATCATGGTCAACAGCTAAGCAAAGAGATCTTCTGAAAGAAGTAAATCCATTTGATTCCACCTCCCCTTCTTCCCACCACAAATACAACTATAGTTATTAGTAAAGCTAACACTACCATTCAGATCTGAGCTGTTCTCATGTTCTGTTGGGTTTCCAAGCTCTGTACAGAGAGGAACAGGTCATTTATTCATTTCCCTTCCCTCTGGGTACCAAAGTCCTCCCTCCCTGGCTCCATTACCAATGTGCCAGTTGAGGCTATTTTGATAGACTTATGTGTGTATCGAGGGACAGATATGTAGGGTCTCATGAGGTCATTTCTTATGAACACATCTATGATCACACAGGCCTTTCGGTGAGTTGGCCATTCAGTCCTGGCCCAGCCTAAGAGGACCTGAGGGTATACCTTCTCCGGTTCTCCTGTTTTCCTTCCTCTTACTTTCTTCTCTTAATACCATTGTCCTCTGGGAGTGGAGCAAAAAAGCCAGGTAGTAAATGAGAGTCTTTACACAGAGAGAGAACTGCACATGAATAACTCAGTGTAGTCCATATAAGCAGAACCAGGAACACAAGGCATCTCAGTATTACACATAAAGCCAAGAAAGCACACCAGTCTAAATGAACTGCCAAAGATCACCACCATAAATCTTCCCTTGCTTTTGCTTTTCTGATTGAGCAATGTTAGATTTTAGATTTTGTAATATTATTCTTCAGAACAAACTAAGATCTCAAGAGGAAGATCTACTTTCAGTTAAAGCCTTCCACAAGTAACTGTGATTTTTGGAATCCTAAATCATCTTCCTTTCAACCTCTTTCCTCCCTCTCCCAGAACTTACATAAAGTTTAACAAATTTTATTACTCCGAAGTGGAAGAATAAATCCTCTTTCACTCATTATTAAAAGGCCTTTGAGGGGTCTTCCCTGTCTTCCAAACAGCACAAATAGTTCTCTTATGCCAACCATTTTGCTCCATGCAATGGAAAATCAGAGGAATTCAGAATGGCAAGAGGATAAAGTGGTATTTCTTTTCTGTTACAATGAAGAACTGGGGTCTTTACACCTGCAGGGTAATCATGATCTCGAAGCAGCCAATTGCTCTTAGAAAAAAAAGGTATTTCAACACAAGAACAAATATCAGCTCATACAAAAGATGGAAGAGAAGCTTGAAAATCCAAGGAACACATTTTTTAGGCACAAATTGGCCTTGAAGGACAATGTAAGTTGAGACCCACGCTAATGCCATAGATCAAGCAACTAAGTAAGTTCCTAAAACTAGGAACCAGACAACAACTCTGGTCAACAAAGTTAAGGCAATTCTTTTTACCCATCTCTCATGGCTTATAAAGACTAGATTTTTTTCTGAATTGACCTCCGTTTTTCCTATGTCTTGAATTCTACTCTTTCCTAAGTCTTACTTTACTAATTTACATAATTTTTCCCCGCCCCAGATGCTTTTCTGTATGTATCACTTCATCACTGCACATTCATCGCTGAGGGATAAAACCATCACCTCTCAATCAAGGCTGCCTGCTCAGCCTACACGGTCTTTATTCTACCTACACTACTTCCTTTAGGCAAATAGCAAATCCATTGTCCTCTATTTCCAGCATCTAAAATTTCTCCTTTTCTGTTGACTTCTTTCTCTGACCTTAAAAACGTATGCAGATTTCCTCATTCAAAAATATTTCTCTCAGCCATGCAAACTCATTGAGAGACATCATTATTGATGCATAGTTGCTTTATAAGTTATCACCTCTATGTACTCACTCAATTTGTCACCTGGCTTCATAGCCCACCTTTCCACAATTTCCCTCTCAGGGGTCCCCAATTTAATTCTATGACTTCTGCAATTTTCACCCCATGTTATTAAATAATTGAACCGTGGCTGCCCTACTCACTTGAATTCGAGGATAAGAAAAATTACCATTAATAGGGCTTTTCTTTTATTCCTTTCTGATTAAACATATGCAAATGGAATTAAATACATTATTTTAATTTTCTCCTTCACAAAACTCTTAATTCTGGGAATTTTGGGGTCACCTACTTCATGTCCCTACTTTGGATTAATTTTAGATTAATAGAAAAGTTGAAAAGAGAGTATAAATAGTTCCCACACAGCCTTCACCCAGCTTCCCTTAATATTAACATCTTATGTAACCATAGTATATTTGTCAAAGTTAGAAAATTAACATTGGTACCATGAAAGTGAAAAAGATTCCCTTGGGAGGATCCACTGCAAACTTGCTTCTGAGCCAAGTGAGATAAGCTGTACGGATGAGTAGGGAGGTAGGGTGGTCACCTCACTCCTGCACTGGCTGGCTGTGCCCTACTAGACTGACATATTGGCACCAGTTTTAATTCATATAAATGTCCTGTGTTGTCTCATAGGGTGTGGGAGGGAAGAAAAAGAATCGAAATCATACAAAAGTATGCTCTCTGAACCAGCAAAATTAAATTAAATTCCATAACAGAAAGATTATAGAAAAATCTCTAGATCATTTCTAAATAATTCATAGGTCAAAGAGATTACAAAACCTGTAGGATACTGCAAAAGCAAACCCTCATACACTGTTTGTAAGACTGCAAAATGGTGCAGACTTTATGGAAAATGGTATGGAGGTTCCTCAAACAATTGCAGATCTACCATATGACCCAGCTATCCCACTGCCGGGAATATACCCAGAGGAATGGAAATCATCATGCTGAAGGGATACCTGTGCTTCCATGTTTATTGTAGCACTATTTGCAATAGCCAAGAGTTGGAACCAGCCAAAAGGCCATCATCAGATGAGTGGATAAATAAAATATGGTATATCTACACCATGGAATTCTACTCTGCTATAAAAATGAATGAAATACTACCACTCGCAGCAACATGGATGGACTTAGAAAAAATTATATTAAGTGAAATAAGTCAGGTACAGAAAGAGAAATACCATGTGTTCTCACTTATTTGTGGGAGCTATAAATAAATAAATAAATATACCAACAAACAGTGTGGGGGGGAGGCAGGGAAGAAGACACAACAATCACAACAATTCCTTAAATTTGTTAGGACAAGTGAAAAAATATGATGTTGATGGGGGAGGGGAGAGAGGGAAGGGGAAAGAGAAATTGATAAAGGGACACAAAAATCAACTACATTGTATTCTGATAAATTAAAATTTTTAAAAAAGACTAAAGCAAGCGGAGAAAAAAATGATCAAAATTGGAGCAAAAATTAATGAAATTAAAAACAGTCAAATAGAAAATCAACAAAATCAAAAGCTACTTCTTTAAAAATAAGTAAAATTGGTAAACCTGTAGGCAGGATAATTAAGGAAAAATGAGTGAAGACACAAATTACTGATTAAAAAAAGGAAAAAATGGTTGTCATTACTAATCCTGTAAATATTTAAAGGATAATAAAGAAATATTATGAACAATTCTATTCCCACAAGTTTGATAACTTAGATGAAATAAATTAATTCCTTAAAAGACAGCAACTACAAAAACTCTTGCAAGTAATCTGAACATATCTAAAGCTATTAAAAAATCAAATCAATAATTAATGACCCTCCAAAAAAGAAAGCACCATGCCCAGGTGGTTTCACTGGTAAATTCTACCAAAAATTTGAAGCAAAAAACAGCTATTCTCTACAATCCTTTCCAGAAAATAGAGGCAGAAGAAATAGATCCTAACTTATTCTACAAGGCCAGTATTACTCTGATACCAAAACAAGACAAAAACATTACATGAAAGAAAAACTACAGGTGAACATCTCTCTCAAATACAGATGCCAAAATTCCCAAAAGAAATTAGCAAATTAAATCCAATATGAATAAAAAAGAATTATACACCATGACCAAATGAGATTTATTCCAGTTATTCAAGATAAGTTCAACATTCAAATCAAACACCATGACCCACCACATCGACAAACCAAAGAAAAATATCATATGATGATATCAATTAATGAGAAAAGGTGTTTGACAGAATCTAACACCATTCATGATAAAAAGACTCCACAAACTAGGAATAGAGGAGCACTTCCTCCACTTGATAAGTACATCTACAAAAGAGAAGAAAAAACAAAACAAAAAAAAACTACAGCTAATATTTTATTTAGTAGTGAGAGAGAGAATGCTTTCCTCCCAAGATCAGGAATTAGGTTAGCGCAATCTCTCTTACTGCTCCTATTCAGCATGGAAGTCCTGGCTACTGCAATTAGACCAAAAAAATAAAAATACAAAATTTAAAAAGTGAAGTAAAGCATATATAAATTGGAAAAGAAAAAAATAAAACTGTATTTTCAGATTAATATGTCTATGTAAAAAATGCCAAAAAATCTACAAAATAATTCCTGGAACTAACAAGCAAGTACAGCAAGGGCACAGGGTACAGGTCAATATACAAAACTCAATTACTGCCGTATATAATGACACAATGATTGAAATTTGAAATTAAAACAAATATACATATATATATATATATATATATCATTTATGATAGTACCCAAAACATGAAATACTAAGGTATAAATTTAATATTTATAAGATTTATATGAAGAAAACTACAAATCTCTGATGAAAGAACTCAAAGAACTTAATAATTAAGGAGAGATATTCTATGTTCATAGATAGGAAGACTCAATATCATAAAGATGCCAGTTCTTCCCAACTTGATCTATTAATTCAATGCAATCCCAATCAAATCTCTAACAAGTCATTTTGTAGATAATGACAATTGATTCTAAAGTTTACATGGGAAAGCAAAACACCTGGAATAGCCAACACCATACTGAGAAAGAATTACAGGTGGGGGACTGAAACTACCTAAAAGATTTCAAGACTTACTATAAAGCTACAGTAATCGAGAAAGCCTGGTACTAGCAAAAGAACAGACACACAGAGCAGTGAAGTGGAGCAATTTGCCCAGAAGTAGACTCACAGAAATACAGTCAGCTGAGTTTTGACAAAGGAACAAACGCAACTCAGTGGAGAGAGGATAACCTCTTCAACAAATTGTGTTGGAATATTTGGACATCCATATTTTTAAAAAATGAACCTAAACACAGACCTTAGATCTCACATATTTCACAAAAATAAAAAAGGACAGACATAAAATATTGGTTTACAACTTGTGGAATAGTGGTAAGAAAAGTTAAATAATTTGAAGGCATTATATTTGGGAAAGGGGCAAAGATATTAAATGAATAATGTTCATTTAAAGGTAGCCATAAAAAAATAAAATAAAATGTATTATTTCTCTGACAGCCAAGAGTATATGAGTATACACCTTTCAGTTCTCCCACATTTTCAAAAAACAAACAAAAATACTGGCCAAGGGCCTCAGCTGCTGTGATCTGAAACCGATGACTTCACTTGCACAAAGGCCCAGAGTTCCTCCTGGCTAGTGAGTGAGCACAGGAGGGACACTGAGGCAGTAGCAATTCTAGGAGGCACAAGACTCTTTTAAAGGGTGGCTTTGGCCCAAGGACTTCCACTGGATTTGCCAAAACCTTCTTATAACTGCACTGCAGTGTAAGACTTTTCTGACCCAGCCTTACTTCCTTTCCTCTCCTCCATGGGGGTTGGACCTGGGTCTAGGTTTAACAGCGGTCCCAGCTTTCTCTGGCTCCCTTCCCATTTTTCCCAATAAATCCAGTCTTGGCACATGTTTCTTAGAGAACCTGAACTAACAGCAGGACCACAAATATTCTGAGAAGACAAGCAGTGAGATGGAGTTCTGGGACAAATTCACTCACCACCCCTCTGTTCTGAGTGGTATGAGGGCCACTGGAAGCCTCTGGCACATGGTGACCATGCAATTGCTGAAGATATCACTGTACCTAACCTGAGAAAACAAAACACCCTCAGAAAATGCCCCTGCACGTGGGATGATTCAGGCTATTTAAAATATGGTACTACATAGACAGTTGTACTGACACTCTGCAAAGGGATAATAAGACATCTGGGCTTTAATAAGCAGTTAAAGACTGCTCCGTGGTAGGTTGGAAAGAGGCAATTATCTCCTGCAGTGAAAGGGTAAATAAAAACAAGGTCCAGAAGTTAGAACTGCAGAGCTCCAGAGACATGTCAATGCTCAGATGAAGGCGGCCTGCTAAACTAAAATAAGAGACCTAGTTATGAAAATCTGGGACTGTGTAACCAGGGATGGAGACATCTGGATGGTCACCCCTTACAGATCCATGATACCCTTAAGAGTTCAGAGAGGTCACCTACTTTTTTCTAGTAAGAACTAGCACTTCCCCTGTGCTAAAGGCACTGCGGAATGCAACAAACGGCCCCTCAGAAGCTGACTCAGTTCTTCTCTTGGCTGCCAGGGCAGCAGTTAGGGTGACCTTCCAGCAAATCCCAGCTAGGGAACTGCTAGGCCTGATAAGGCAGGAAAGAGATTATACCCCCAAGGACCTGCAAGAATTAGCTGTCATGTGGAAGGGTACGGGGAGTGGTTTTTCTCTTACAAGACTGTTGTAAAGTCACGGCCAAAGCAGAGAGAAGCAGACATGCCAGAGCTGCCCTGGCAGGTGGATGAAGAAGAAAAAAAGAGGCTGAGAGAAGGCATGGCCATGTATGTTACGTGAGTCCAGAAAACTGAGCAAAGGATTACTCCACGGAGCTCCCAGAAACCCTACCATTTACATAGACCATCGGGAATGCACCGGTAAGTGGGGCACCAGCATCACTAAACAGTGCATTTGGAGCTCTTCTCCATAGGCCAGGAATGCCATAGGAAGAGGCCACAAAGCTGGGCTCTTTAAAATCCACTAGGATGATGGGATCCTAAAGTAACAGAGGCCAAGTGGTAGAGCTCAGTAACCAGAAGCCCAGGGACCACAGTCACCATAATAACTGACAAAGCCAGGGGGCAGCCAAGGGGGCTTGGCCATAGAGAGTTGTAATGATAGTTAATAGAGCACGGCATCCTTAGAGCTACAAGCATACTGCTTAACACCTAAAGCCCAAGAAAAGGGCAAGAATGGAGCAGGAGGCTACTGGTGGGTTGCTTTAATAGAAAGTCATGCTACCTGATCAGTTCCCAGAACTGAGCCAGTTTCGAATAAAGAACCCACTGACTTCTATTATATTGTATGTACAGAAATTGGAGGCTTTTGGGCCGAGCCCATGGCGCACTCGGGAGAGTGCGGCACTGGGAGCACGGCAACGCTCCCGCCGCGGGTTCGGATCCTATATAGGAATGACCGGTGCACTCACTGGCTGAGTGCTGGTCACGAAAAAAAAAAAAAAGACAAAAAAAAAAAAAAGAAATTGGAGGCTTTTCCTCTAAGATCTAGAACAAAACAAGGATGCCTACTTCCCCCAGTCTTATTCAACTTGGTACTGGAAGTGCTAGTCAGCATAATAAGGCAAGAGAAAGCAATAAAGGGCATCTAATCAGAAAGGAGGGAGTCAGACTATACCTCGTTGCAGAGGACACAATCATATACATAGAAAACACTAAAGACCCCACCAAAAAATTACTAGATGTAATAAATAAATTCAGGATAGTAGCAGGATACAAAATCAACACACAAAAATCAATAGCCTTCCTATATGGCAATAACAAAATAGCTGAAGAAAAAAATCAGGAAAGTAATTCCATTCATGCTAACTACCAAAAAAATAAAATACCTAGGACTCAATTTAACCAGCCAGGTGAAAGACCTCTACAATGAAAAGTATGAAATACTGATGAAACAAAACTGAAGAGGACACAACCAAATGGAAAGATATCCCAAGTTCATGCGCTGAAAGAATTAATATCATCAAAATATCCATATTACCCAAAGCTATCTACACCTTCAATGCAATCCCTATCAAAATATTGATGACATTCTTCACAGAAATAGAAGAAAAAATCCTAAAATGTATATGTAACCACAAAAGACCCCATATAGTTGAAGCAACCTTGAATAAAAAGAACAAAGCTGGAGACATCATGCTACCTGACTTCAAAATACACTATAAAGGTATAGTACATACCAAAACAGCACGGTACTGGCATAAAAACAGACAAACTGACCAACGGAATAGAATACAGAGTCCAGAAGTAAACCCACACGTTTAAAGCCAACTGATTTTTGACAAAGGTCTCAAAAATATACAGTGGAGAAAAGACACGTCTTCAATAAGCGGTGATGGGAAAATTGGATATTCACATGCAGAAGTTTAAAACTAGACCCTTATCTCTCATCATACACAAAAATGAACTAAACATGGATAAAAGACCTACATTTAAGACATGAAACTGTTAAACTACTGAAAGAAAACATAGGGGAAATGCTACATGAAATGGGAGTGGGCAGCACTTTTTTTGAGCAAGACTACAAAGGCACAGGCAACTAAAGCAATAATAGACGAATGGGGAAACATCAAACTAAAAAGCTTCTGCACAGCAAGAGACACCATCAACGATATGAAGAGACAACCTACGGAATGGGGGAAAAGCATTTGCAAACAGCACGTCAGACAAGGGGCTAATATCCAGAATATATAAGGAACCCAAGCAACACAAGAACAAAAAAAACCCACTTAAAAAAAAATGGGCAAAGGACCTGAACAGACATCTCTCAAAGGAGACAAAAATGGCCAACAAGCACATGAAAACATGCACAACATCACTAATCATCAGGGAAATGCAAATTGAAACCAAAATCAGATATTATCTCACTCCAGTTAGAATTCTCTTATCAACAAAACGGAAAACAATGCTGGTGAGTATGCAGAGTCAAAGGAACTCTCCAATGTTGTTGGTGGGCATGAAAATTGGTACAGCCATTGTAGAAAACAAAATGGTGGTTCCTTAGAGAACTAAAAATAGGTCTACCTTATGACCCAGCTATCCCACTACTGGGTATACACCCAAACAAAATGAAATCAGGATATCAAAAAGTCACCTGCACTCCCATGTTTATCGCAATGCTATTTGCGATAACCAAGATATGGAAACAACCTAAATGTCCATCAACAGTCTAACGGATTAAAAACTGTGTTATATATACACAATAGAATACTATTCAGATATATAAAAAAAGAATGATATCCTTAGCAATATGGATAGAACAAGAAACCATCATGTTACGTGAAAGAAGTCAGGCACAGAAAGACAAATACAGCACTCCACTTATACACAGAATCTTTAAAAAAAAAAAAAAGTGTTTCTTATAGAAGTAGAGAGTATTATAAGGTTTACCGGAGCCTGGGAGGGGAGGGGGGTTGGGGAAGAGAAGTCGTGGACTAAAGGGTACAAAACTATGCTATCTACCCTAAGTGAATCATTGTGCAGGAAATGCATGTACAGAAACAACACACTGTACTTCACAAAAATGTACAAGTAAATGTTTTTTAAAAATTGTAGAAGTGCTATAACAAATACTAACCAAAAAGAGGAGATATACACTGATATTAAGGTAGAAATAGTAAAAAAAATCATCAGAAGTAAGACAGCATTAAAACATGATTCAACTCACCAGGAAGATGGAACCACTTTAAGTTCAATGTACAAAACAAAAACATGCAAAACACACAAAGCAAAAATGTCAGAACTGTAAGGAGAAACTGAAATCTACCATGAGTCTTTATTATACATTCTCAGTAACTGACAGGTAGAAGCGGACCAAAAAAAAAAAAAAAAAGTCAGAAAAGATACAAAGTATTTGAACAATCTTATTGAGTCAGTTTAAAATAACAAATACACAACACTACATGCACAGCTGGTGCACTTACATAGACTGACCATTTTCTGGACTATAAAGCAAGTCTCAGAAATGGAAAGATTTACTCTCATGTAAACAGTCTTATTTTACATAATCATTGTATAATTAAGAAAAAAAAAGACAACTTTGAAACTCTTGCATTTAGAAATTTAAAAACACACTTCTTTCTACATAACTCCTGGGTCAAAGAAATCCTAATAGAAAACCCTCAGTGAAAGAACCAATAATGTTTTTCAGCAAGAAGAACCCTCGTAGAAGGGTCTAAGAAACAGTGGTAAAAAAAGAAATATATTCAATATAGGTTTTTAAAATAAAACTTTAGTTATTAAATGCTCTTTCATTTTTGTGCTTAAAAAGTGGTGACTAAAACTTGAGATAACAACCAAGAGATCAAGACAAAGGATTTCTCATATTGTCTGGGAGGATAAATAAAATAATTAGTAACTTCAGTCTTTGTTAGGAAGCATGTTTTAAGGGTAACTACTAAAATATTAGTTAAAATAATAAAATTAAATCTACAAATTCCAATTCAGCAAAGGGTCAAAAAGGGAATAAAAAGTTTTCCATCCAGTGGGAGACAGGAAAAGAAAATAAGAAAAGCAAGTATAGAAACCCACTTGAGCATACACTAAGTTGGTAGCAATAAATCAAAATATATCATCTATTATAATAAATAACAAAATAATTTAAAACATCAATTAAAGGAAGTCTGTCAGATTGAATATTAAAATAAAAATTCAGATAAATGCTGCTTACAAAAGACATGCCTGAAATGAAATGGCCCAGAAAGATAAAAACAAATAGGTGGAATATATATACCAGGGAAATATTAAAAGAAATCTGGCAAAGACATATTAGTCAATACAAAATGTTAGGCAAAGAGGATTAGTGGCAGTAAAGAGGCATATGGAATAATGGACTTTAAAAAAGAACATTTCATAAATATGATAACAACCATATAGTTTTAATTTTAAAAGTACACAGTTTCAAAACTTTACAGAATTAAAAGATAAAACTAAAAATTCCATAATTATACTGGGAGATTATAATGCAGCCTTCTACAAATTAGTAATGATGTAGATTTAAAATATACGAGTAATAAAATTTCCTTTAAACATATGGTGCATGTCACTAATTCAATATCCCATGGATTTTAAAAAATAACATTATTTTATGTACCATTAAAGACGGAGAAATAGTCCAATATGGGAGTTTCCATAGAAGAGTTTCCCACCAAACACACACATATCATAAACAGAGATACCAAAGGACTCATATAAAAGAAAACAGGAAAGGGACAGTAAGAAAATTTAACTTGTCTCAACTGCAGCGTTGGGTGGACATATGAAACCAAAGATTCTAAATCTTAAACCAAACAGAAACCGTGCAGGTTTTCTATCTGAATTCACATGACAAAGTCTCATTTAAAAAATAAAAGAAAACAAAAAAATCAAGCAAAAGCAGATAATTTAAAGTGGTTTCAGGTTGACAGTGCCCTCAGTTGACTGGCACACACAAACTCAAATCATCTCTAGAAGAGGCTGAGTTTAAACCACTTCAGTCATAAAGTGCAATCCATTATAAGATCCCACTTTCACAAATGTTAAAGTGTGAGAAAGTGTGCCATCCGAAAACTGATAAATCAGAGAACTACACATACACCAAATTGATTCTTTTCAAGGAACTATGAATGTTTATTAAAAAGACTTCATACTAGATCACAAAGGAAGTCTCAATGGATTTTTTTTAAACATAGACTAGATTTTTTGACTACAATGCAATTAACTGGAAATCAATAGGAAATAAAAACTATATTTCCTATTGATTTCCAAATAAACTATTTGTTTTATTTGCAGATAAAACAAATCCATATATTTTAAACCAACACAACGAATATACACATAAATAACTTATTGCTGAATGAAGAAATAACAAGTTATAACTGAACCACAATAAAGTACATTTCACATTTCAAAACTAGTAGGATGTAGTTAAAAGAACTTCAAGGTAAAAACAGCTATAAATATATGCTTAAGAAAAAGGAAAATTAGGAATAAATGAATTATTCACAAAACTGAAAGCCACAAACAATAGGCTGTGGAAGGGAGGGAATGTTAAAGAGCAGAAATGTGTGAAATAGAAGCAAGCAGACGAACCAAAAACCACAAGAACAGTCAGATAATCAACAAACTAAAATATCTGGCTCCCTCAAAAGACCATTAAGCAGATAAACTTCCTAAAAGTGGGCCATGGGATCATAAAAGAAGGCACAGATGCTGGACGTTAGTAACAAGGGACAGAAGTACAGACAGTGTGAGCTGCAGAAGGATGTCTGTAAAGAGCAGAGAGAATTTACAGGCAAGGGGCTGCTTGTTGTTTCTTTTCTTTTTTGTGTACATAGTTATTTAAAGATAATAATGAAACCAGTGTATTAATGGCTATATAGAAGAAGAGGAAATCAGGAGGGAAAATGATCCAGAGGAGATTGCTACAGGAAGACACGCTTCCCCCAGGCTGATAGAAAAAAGGAGAAAAGTGTGTGAGGAGGGTTTCATACTCGGAAACCGGAAAAGGCTCCAGGGCCGGTGGATTTACTCTAAGAAATTAAAGAAATTAAGGATGGACAGGGAAATTGACGCAGGGAGCAAAGAGGGAAAGAAGAAATATTAGGAGGCTGGAGAAACTATGAAACAAGAGTATCTGTGGGAAAGGTATGTTCCTAAGGAATGTATCTGACAGTGTCACGTGCCAAACTGCAGTCAGCAGTGTTGTGAGGACAGGGGTGCACCTTAGTAAACTTCGCAGCTCTTGCAGCAGTTACCACATCCTTACCCATGTTAATCACTCAGTGAAAATGTACTGCATTGTACTGCCCAGCAACGTGTCACGTCTACTTCTAGTTACATGCTCACTGTCACCACCTTGTAGGAACATCATGCGGATCACCTTAGAAGCCAAGATACTCGCAGTATCTGCTTTGCACATACAGTGAGGACACTGTGCAAACTCAATACTACAAGAATCATTACACAGATAAGATAGATTTCCCAGGTCAGGTGGAAACTTCCATATTAAATAAATAAATAAATAAATAAATAAAGTAAATAAGCAAGTAAATAAGTAAATAAATAAATAAACGAATGAATGAATGAATAAATAAATAAATCGATAGATAGACAGATAGACAGATAGACAGATAGACAGATAGACAGACAGACAGACAGACAGACAGACAGACAGACAGACAGACAGACAGACAGATAGATAGATAGATAGATAGATAGATAGATAGATAAATGAATGAATGAATGAATAAATAAATAAATAAATTCCAGCCATTTCTTCAGAATGAGGTGCTTCGTGGTCAGTGCTACCTAAGTTCTGCTGTGCTGCATCAAGGCTGGAGCTATTTCTCAGGGAGACGATGGCATTTCTAATCCCATCTATTTTTAGATGTAACTCAGTAAGATGCATATAGACAACCAAGTTCTTCTGATACATAACAGATTTCCCATTAGTCTTAACATCTGTACTACTACAGGTGGGCTTTGCTTTTAAATGCAAAGTCCTCCTGACATGGAGACAAAATAATAGATTTCTGTGAGCTTAAAAATAGCTTTCTTTTGACTGTTTGAATTTTCACTGATATAATTAAAAGCAACAATAGCACATATACTTGCAAATAATGTCAGTGTAAATATCTCATATTTATATGTTTCCATACAATTTACAAAGTATTTGAACATATACTCTTATTGCCAATTTTATCCTTACGCACTTATTGGTTGGTAGAACGGGCAGGAACACAATAAGAAAAATAAGGGACAGATTATCACTTGGCAGAATTAAATAGCAGCACAGCATCTCTATAAACACCACTATTTCATTCATTTTGGCTTTAAAATGTCATAAATGAATCCTAGTATTGCACAATAGGTTACTATTCACTAATAGTCAACTTAAAATTTTTTTAAATTAATTAATTATTTATTTATTTATTTAAATTTTTATTGAATCAAAATTGATTATACATATTTTGGGGGTTCAACATTGAGATATGTTGATCAAATCAATATAGCTAGCATATATATTGTTACAAATCATAATTATTCTTTATGCCCCTTGTCCAATCTCACCCCCTCCCCTCTAACTACCCTAGATTTCTTCTCTCCTTCTGAAAGAGTAATGGTTACTCTGTTGATTTGTTGCCTAGATGATCTGTCCAATGCTGAGAGGTGTGATCAGGTCCCCTAATATTATCATACAGCAGACACTTCTTCTGTCACTCTGAAGTGGGGTTTGTGGAGAAAGACATCCTCTCCTTTTCTTTATCTCTGCTGGTGACTCTCCTTGTGTCAATGCACTCCCGTGGCTGGCGGACCATGTGCATGGTGGTTGGGGCATCTAGCTACTTTCGTGGCAGCCATGGTTATTGTGGTGACTGTGGTGGGTCACCCACATGGAGGAGATGTTTTTGGCATGCTGCTTGGTGCTGGCAGTGTGCCTGGTTGAGGAGAGTGTCTGATCCCCAGCTCCATGCCCTGGGTCCCTGAGTGGGCCCCAAGGTGCTGGCACTGTGTGCCTGGTTGTGGGAGGGGGTCCAGTCCTTGGCTCCATGCCCCATGGCCCTGGGCAGGGCTCCGAGGTGCTGTCACAGTGTGCCTGGATGTGGGAGTGGGGTCCAGTCCCCGGCTTCAAGCCTTGGGTTCCTGGGTGGGTCCCGAGGCATTGGCAGTATGAGTGGTTGTTGGTGGGGGTCCTGCCCCTGGCTCCATGCTTCATGTCCCCTGGTGGGCCCCAAAGCACTGGTGGTGTGCCTGGGCTGGAACTAATTTTTTGTCCTTTGCTTACTTCTAAAACAGGGAAACTTCCTGTGGGAAACAGTACTTGAGCTCTGTGGTTGAGCTAAATTGTTGCTTTGCTGCTGTTTCCCTAGGGAAGGCTCTTTGTACAGCTCAGGGTTTAATGGTTGACTTTATAGGTACTTCCAGCTCTCTAGAGACCTGATGCACCTGGGTTGTGCAAAAACTGTGATCTGGGCCTGAGTTTTTTCATCAAACTGCACCCCACGCAATTCTGCATTCCCAACCAGTCTCCTCTGAGTGGTCCTGCGCTGATTGGGGGGTGGATTGGATCTCCTTGCTGTGTCCCAGTGTTCTCCCAGTGGGCCCGTCTCCCTCACTGCCTGTGCTCCAAACACTTCCCATGGGACGGGCCATGCACCGGTCCCTTGCAATGACTCACCAGCCTCTGAGTGGCTCCCCTTTTCAGCTGCTCTGGCTCCTTGCCCTTGCGTGGGTCCACAGGAACCCTATTAGTGCTCTTGCTGTCCTGGGGGCCACCAAGGCCCTCTACTCCCCTGCTGCCTCCAAGTAACTCCATCTGAAGGGCACGGCTGTGGCTTCTGCCAGCTCCTGCTCCATGTGCTCCAGCATTAAAGCAGCCATGACCCGAAATGTGGAGAGCAGTTCTTTCTTTCTCTCATCCTGGTTTCTCCTGCCTTCATGGGCTCCGTTGGTCTCTCCTCCTCTTCCCCTGAGCTCCAGTGGCCCCAGCTTGGCTGATGTTACATTTATATAGTTGTAAGTTGGTTGATTTGTGGAAGAGAGTGACGCTGGGGACCATCTATTCTGCCATCTTGACCGGAAGTCCAATAGTCAACTTTTTTTTGTGTGTGTGTCTTTTTGTGACCGGTAAGGGGATTGCAACCCTTGGCTTGGTGTCACCTGCACCGCGCTCAGCCAGTGAGCGCACTGGCCATACCTATATAGGATCCGAACCCGCGGCAGGAGCACCGCTGTTCTCCCAAGTGCTGCACTCTCCCGAGTGTGCCACGGGGCCGGCCCCAATAGTCAACTTTTAAGGAGGCCTGAATCCCACTCTTGGCTCTGTGCTGCCTCACTCCCTGAGACCGGAGAAGTAATTTCACAGAAGTGAAAATCTCTCTCTCTTTTCCTCACCTGCAAAATTGGCCTATGAATTACCCCACCCATTCATCATAAACACATTTTGAGAACCAGTTGGCTAAGATCTCTAAAGCCCTTACACTCCTTGTCTTAGTTACTGACGCGATGAATAAATATAGAAGATACTACCTTAGCTTCTGTGACTTCAACAATTAGAAATATGGCAAAACTCCCTTTACAGGCAGTAGTGACTCATCACAACCAAGTCCAGAAAAAAATAAATTTCACCCTGAGGCAAATTCAGAAATGTGGCACTAGGAAAAAACAAAAGCAAAAACAAATAATATTTGGCATTTTTAAAAAGTACTTTCAGTGCTTGGATAAATCTTTGCTGCATTAGCCCAACAACATGTGCAAGATATTCCCGGCATGTGAAAACTGCATAGCATGGCCATGCTGAGTGGAATACCTCATTTTTACAAGAGTGAGCAACGAGCCTCATGGCAGTTGCTGAAGTGGAAAACAAGCACCACCACGGAAATAATTGCAAGCCAATTAGATTCCTCGGCATCCTAACGTTTTCAAAGGCAGGAACACAATTTGTAACATAAAGAAAAATTATTCCATTTCTAGTCCAAATCTATAGGACCTATCTCCTATGATTTCGTAACATCCCTCTTCTCTAAATGTCACCAAGGAGACATCACTGTAAGGTATTATAAGACACCCCTCTCTCTCTCTCTCTCTTCCACTATGTGCTCTCTCATTCTTTCCCACTTAGAGGCAACGTGCCCTCCTTCCAATATGAATGCAAGTCAGGGTCTCTATAGCCACTACTTATCCAGTCAAGTCCAAAATATCTCAGAGGCCAAGTTGCAGAAGCTGAGCTACAACAACATTCCATAATACGTTGGTCAACCTATTAGCACTCACCGTTAAAATAATTCTGCCCAGGAATCTCTCCAGTTCTTATGCTTCTCGTAGGAGCCTTCAGCGCACCCTTCCTCGCTGACAAGCCTGCTTATCTTCCTAAGCACAATCCCTTCCAAGCCTAACTCCCCTTCTTTTCCTTGGACATATGTCCTCATGAATTGGAGTTCCATAACCACCACCACTGACTGGCTCTACCAACTCCACTCTTAAGCCCTGTGCATTCCTGTTTACTTGGGGAAGAGGGCATATTTACCGCCCCACACATTCTCCAATATTTTTATTTGCTACATTTTTCCTAATAAAAGCTGGCTTTCACTAAAGGCTGTCACCTGTAATTTTCTACACTTATATTTTTTTATATCAGCTAGCTACAAACCTTTTTTTTTCTGACTTACATACTATTACCTGGGAGACAATATATTCCATCCTTTACATACTGTGTTGTAAATCTTATAATAAACTTCACTGAATTTATTCTACATCAAATGCTAAGCAATATACTTGAAAAAAGCTATCACATTTTAGATTTTGACATTTAATTTTCTTTAAAATCAGTTTTTTTTCTAAATTGAGTACTTATTTATGGCTACCAATTTTTAATATTTTAATATAAAAAATTACTTAGGCATTTCCTTACGCTTCCAGTACATTGTGACACCGAACTTCATAATAGGTTAGGAAAAAATGCCTTTGTCTAATTCAGTATGATATTTATTGACTGGAGATTCAGCAAAACACTTAAGACACTTATCTTGCCACTTGTTTTTCTTATTGTCTGAGCATGTGTAATGAAATACTACAGTGCAGGATAATTTACACAAATATCACCATACTGAATGTGCAAAAGGGAAGAGAGCCCTCCAAACATTTGTATCAGGAATTTAAATCTTATAACCCATTAAAACAGAATTTCACATTTTCTATAGTATTATGTATAGAAAGCACTTTCAACAGTACAAAAATGTAAAACGTCCTACGCAAATTGCTGCCCTAAGTATAGAGGTTTATTTTAAAATTAGTTTTAAATTCTGTAAGCTTATATCTGAGAACACGGCTTAGCCACTTAAATAGCAGAGTTGATAAAACACATTTTTCAAATAAAGTTGAGAGGTTTGGAATATTATCTGAATGTATCCTTATCTAACCAGAAACATATGGGATGTAATTAAAGGGAAAAAGGAAAGGTAAGTTGCATGATTTTTGGAAAAAAGGTAACCTTAACATTCATAAGTAAGAACAGAAATTGGAAGACCTTAACACGGATTTAAAAAATGTTTCTGTCAACCTGCAAGGCACTGTTTCTTCCCTGAGAAATGGCGAACCTTCGAGAAAGGCAGAAGAATCTGATTTTTTTTTTCTTTTGGTTATACTAGCACCTTGATTCATAGTTTGAATATTAAGACAATAATTTTCTGATTCTTATTTTTAATGAATCTATATTTAAGTTCTCTAAATAAATGACTACAAAGTACCTGTATTACCAATATTCAACCACGCTTTAAACTGTCATTGAATGTCTGAAATAAAAATCAACTTTGAAGAAGTGAAGTCTAAGTTCTGGTCATAAAAAAGAACATGGAATGTGATCCTCTGCTGGGTGTTCACTCACAACGCCCTGGAACAAAGCAAGGGAGAGTGTCTGTCGCAATGTCTCTATTGTGCCCTCCTTCTAATTTCCCCTTTTCTCTACTTCCTGAAATTATTTTCTAACCTCTGTTGTTCTTACTGCTTTTTTCATTCTATGCTTTCCTTCTGGTAGATTCTTGGACTTTGAGTAAGTCAAGAATCTTCTGGCCTAGTTTCTCATAAATTATTTCTTAGACCAATTTTGAAACCATGTCAAATATTCCCCATCTTTTTAATTTAATTACAGTATCCTCAAATCAAATGATTTTGGTCAAGTTATGAATTTTTCCCAGAAAAAACTCATGATTTATTGCTAACAATGTAAAGACTACAAACACAAACAAAAAATGACTTCGTGAGTTATTTTGTAAGGATATGTTGTTTTCATAAAGTTTTAAAATAACCCCTAGTCACTTTGGGAACAGTTTTAGTGGGTTAAATATTATACAATAGGGTTTAGCAATTTTCTGGAAGTAGCATGCAAAATGTGCATCTATTCACATTAATTAGGGTTTCATATGCCAGTAACCTTTCTCTTTCAAAAATCAGTACAGATGCAAACTTCCAAGCCGCAGTATTACCAGAGGGATTAGAATATTTTCATTACAAATATGCTAATGTTTCCTTAGGAGACTCTGTGACCAGGAGTGGGAGTGTGACCTTGGTCTTACCCAGATGGGTGGGTGTTTTGGGGGAGGAAGAGGCGAGAAAGGAACTGTGAAAACCTTGGACTTTTGAAAGAAATTGCTGTGGTTTTTTGTTGTTGTTGCTGCTTTAGAAATTACTGTTTGAAAAGTAGAAAAATTTATACTCTTTGGGGGAAAAAAATCTGCATTTATTGTACACTAGCCACATATTCAGTTACTGTGCTAAATACAGAATTTACATGATCAGGTCGAATTCTCACAACAGATGAAGGAAACTAAAATCAGAAAGAGTAATTAATTGGTCTGCTACAGGCCTAGAAGTAGTTGCTACCTTTTTTGACACTCTCTGCAGATTTCCAACATTAATGGTGCTAGAATTTATGTGGTAATTTCCCTCCTCCAACTCTGATTACAGGTTTGCAAGGCAGATGTAACTAATTTCTACTGGTCCAAGTCACTAACTACATTGCCTTTCAAGACAAATGGTGAGCAAAACAGTCAAAAAAATTCTTCATGCTACTTTTTGCTTAAGTTTACCTATGCCTGATGTCCGCAATACTAGGTAACAAAAAAGATGATGCAAAAGTTTTATGATGTAAAAATTCTCACAATGAAAAGAAATTTGATTCATAAAAGGTCTCTCTCAACATTCACCAAATTATCTCTGGTCAACATGACTATATCTGCGAGTCTTATTATTCCACTAACTCTTCCTTCCTCCTAAAAAAGTTAATGTGCCATTTTTCTTCCTTACACTGACTTTAGAAAATCTGCCTTGCCCATAGCCCAGGCTGGGGTAGCCGGTGTACTTCATGGGCTCATGTCACTGTGTAGGAGTCAGTGAGATTCATCCTTTTGAGAATGTGCAATGATAGCCATAGACAGAATTCAGACTTGAGTCATTAGTGGCAGGTCACTAGGATAAACATCAAGAGTGATACCAAGTAACTACACTGTGCTTACTCTGTGCCGTGCACTGTTCTATTATTATCTTCATTTTAGAAAAGGGGGGGGCAGGATTTGAATCCCAGCGTTGTTCCTCGGAGCTGGACCTTAACTGCACCACTGCACCCCTGGCCGTGGCTGGGACTCTGGGCTGGCATCTGCCTTGTTTCTGCCCCTCTGGAGGCTGCTTACCTTTGCCTTGGATTCTGGAGGCCTCTGAGAAATACCTTTTGCTATATAATTTAATTTAACGTGGTTCTTTGTAAGTTGTAACCAAACGAGCTCTTAAAACAGATTTCCAATTTGCCTCATGAAATGTGCAAATAGATAAAATCACCTTTGACTGTATCACTTTCTTATGTTTTCACTCCCCCCAGAAAAATCTTTTCCTTCATCTGAGAGCAACCTCAGACTACTTTTATTGACCTAGTTTTTCTGGAATATGTATGTGCTAGAAGCAAATTTTCTCAAGTTGTACAACCCTAATGCATTTGAATCATGTTTCTATGGTTAAAAACACCTGATGACCTCAATTATTAACCCTTATCATTTCTACTTTCTATGTTTTTAAAATACAAAAGTGGATAAAATAGTACATCTTTTCTTTCTTGCATTATCTTAACCCTCTCCACCTCCTACACCTCGTGTTACAGGAGCACAGTGATTAGACTACCGAATAAAAAATGTGGTGATTCCATTAATCTCAGTTTTAGAAAACAAAAGCTTAGGAGTTCTAACCTCTACAAGTTGGACAGTCTATTCTGGGCCCAAATATATTTTTAAGTATTAGAGTGTGAAAGATCTTCTCAACCCCATACAACAGGAAAGTTACAATTTTTACAACAAAACTTTCAAAAAGAACAGAAATTCTTTGATGCATTTTCCCTTGTAATTATTAACCCAAACTGGAAGGAATCATACTAAAATTCTCGGAAGCAGAAAGTCATGACTTCCTTCTATTTAGGATACTCTAAAGCTAACAAACAAAACTCCAGGGAGGACCACCACTTCGGAATATTTTTTTTTTATAACTGACAAAGGACAGCAAATCTGCAAAAGGTGTCACAGTGTCCCACACTGTTGAGAGTCAATGACCTTTACAAAAATTCAGATAATGCAGCCACAGAAGAAAATCCATTTACACAAAGGAAAGTGCTGTAGAGAAACTTTCCCACATGGCCTGAAAAAAGAAGGTGTGAAAGACAGCGTACTACCACCCATTCTAGAAGACTTACTTCGATGGGCCTCCAGGCAGTAAATCTTCTGGAAGGATCCAAAGTACTTAATGAAGAAATCCAAACTAGGAAATAACAAACTCCAACTCTGTTTTACTTTATCAATATTGTTAAGGGAATGAAGTCATTGTTTGGGGTTTTGCAAAGACATTCCATGTCACTTCAGTTTTAATACCAGGCTGGAGCCTGCCTGGTCTGCCAGCATAAGCCAGATAAACACAGACCTGTAGTCTTTCTATTCATCTCCAGACAGTTACTCAGAAAGATTCTGGAAAATATGTTCATTGTGAACTAAACATTTCACTTTTCATTTTATCCACGTGCCAGGAGTCCATTTCTTAGACAAACAGTTTACAAAATGACACTCTAAAAGTCACTATACATGATAAAATATGTGTGCATCAGTTCAGGACCAATGAAATATTTTCTCTCCCATGATAAATGAACAGTTACACACTATATGAAACCATCAGAATCAACAACATTTCTTTCCCTTCTTTTCTTTTTTTAATTTATATTGCATGAAAGATTAACTTTCCATTTCAACTCATGTGTTATGCAATTTTGGCTTTGATAAAATACCACCCAAGCAGTCTTACACACAGAAATAGTACTTATTTTTTACAACGTGTGATTTAAAGTTCTTTCACAAGTGTGCTTTCCTCCATTACTATTTCTTGCCTTTTATTACTTGTTGTTTCCAATGACCTCTGCTATTATTTAAGTGAAATGGGGGAGAAGAGAGAACTTATTCACTTTAAGAATTTAAAAAAAAAAAAAGATTCTGTGCTATAAACACATTTTTAAACTACAGTCACATCTTCATCACATAATAATGATAAAATAAAGCACATTAATGTATTAATTTTATGAGTGTAACTGTGATAGTTGCTTCTCTATTCAACAAATCCATTACCATCTTATGGTATGATCAGAAGTTAGTTACACCTAATCTTTCCAGCTGTTGTCAGCTCCTAGAGAAGAAGAAGAAAAAAAAAAAGATTGTTCTAAATCATGTTCTAAAAACAAAGTTGTCTGTAAAAATTTTGGTAACATGTTTCCTGTTGAAAAATACAAAAGTCTTTGAAAAAAAAGTTTTAATCTGTAGGAAAAGTCAAAAACTTCCTAGAAAAACATCATTTTATTTTTATTTCTTTCTTTCTTTTTTTTCTTTTTTTTTTTTTTTGTCTTTTTCGTGACCGGTACTCAGCCAGTGAGTGCACCAGCCATTCCCATGGATCCCAACCCGCGGCGGGAGCGTCGCTGCGCTCCCAGCGTCGCACTCTCCCCGAGTGCGCCATGGGCTCGGCCGGAAAAACATCCTTTTAAATTGTAGGAATGGCACATACGCATTACTTTGTTTGCCAGTCCTCATAGAGGGTGTTTCAAGTGTTATTCCTTTCTCACCCTGATTTCCTTTGCTGAGACTGTCACCTAAATTAACTGACAAGGGTGACTTATCTAACATAATAGTTACAATATAATTGAAATTTTACTTTTACTCATTTCTATCAGCTTTATTGATGCCAGAATTAAATTAATGAAATTAAAGCAAATGAGAGCTGGAACAAACTGTGTTTCTAGTATCTGTTTTGTTTTTGCTTTTTTTCTATTTCAAAAGTCAATTTCACCCTAAACTATGATTTTTACTTGTGGAATTTAAAGAAATAGAATTAGAATTTCAAAGAGAAATTCAAAGTTAGGTATCATTTACAAAACAATAAAGACTTCAGAGTGTGGTTGTGATAAGTCAATTTTATAACTCTCAGTGTCATTATTTTTTAAAAATTCCTTTTAATATAAAGGAATGGCCATTTATTGGATAAATCCAAAATTTCTACATTCTCTGCCTATGAGCTGACACAGACATGAAGTAATTCTGATAGGAAAATAAAAACAATCATAGCAGGTCTGGTGATACCTTTCCATAATTGAAGAAAGCTGAATATGCCAATTAAAAATAAAATAAAAGCAGGAGCTGAAATACACACATACAGTGGGGAAGCGACCAAACTTAAAAACATTCCCCTGAAATCCATCTAGAATATGATAGTTTGGCTTGCCTGATGAAATCATCTGAAGATGAGGATATATTCACCCAATTTGTATTTGGGTTTTGGGTATGGTTCAAAACTCATCTGCCCAGCCACCTTACTTTCTAGGGGAATTGAAGAGTCTAGTCACACTATTTATCCAAACGCTATATAATTTTGTTCATGTGAAACAGAAGCTCAAAGTTCCACTTTTCAGAGTAATAGCAAAACTGCATGCATAAGTAGAATTAGCACGTAAAACTAGTCTGCTAACAAACGGCATCTGAAAAAAGATCTGACTTATTTAAAAATATATACTGACCATTGTTTCTTTTGCATATTTTTAGTTAGTTATAAAATCATAAAATAATCTGAAAAACGCATAATATTCTACTGTAGAAAGTTCTAATTATTTTCTTGATAACATGTCAGTTTATTCATTTAAAATGGACTAAGAGCCAAGACTTATTTTAAAAGTACTAGCACATAAAGATTAAGTGAGTATAGCTCCTTTCAAAGTGAGCTGATGGTGTGTGTGGGTGTGTGTTTGCATGGGTGTGTGCATGCGCAGTTCACAAAGCATTTTCACAGGAATAAGTTTTTCTAGTAAGGCCTCTTACCAGACACAAATGGGGAAGCTGAGGCCACTTTACATGGTTTATCTCGTTGCAATCCTGGAGTGGCAGAGCTGGACAGAGAGGTGACGTCCAGGCCCTGTCTACCACATGATCCTGCCTGCTTCACAGCAACCTTGTGAGCACATAGGATGCTAAACTGCCCCCAAACCTTTGGGAAACCTCTTTTGGTACAGAAAGGGCTGTTCAGTGACTATATGATCCTCCTTCAATCCCTGAGACATCTGATAGCCCAACTCAGCTATCACAATTATCTGTAAATGACTTTCAGACATTTCTCAAAATCAAAGCATAAAAATATGTCACCGATTTGTCACTGGTTCTCTTGCCACCCTTGCCACAGGGTACAAAGTAAAACTAAACAACCTTGAGCTTACAACAGCATCACTGCGAAAAAACCAGAAACTCACCAGAAAATTCCTCTCATGAAGAGGCTTTCCATATATTCAGACAACTGAAGCTTCCCTGTGTATTTTCTGCCTCAAGGTCAAAGAGCAAATGGAAGGCTGGAAGATAAAGAAGATGAGCTTTGTGGATACTGCGGACCAAGCAGAATTGGTCTGTTTGTACACCACCTTACCTCCCACGTGGGTTTCATCTGACATATGATAATATGATGCATAGAACATAAAAAGAATAACCTATAATACAAATGAAAGGAAGGAGGGAAGACTGAGAAAATGCAAGCCTGAATACATAGTCCAGGCTCCCCTCTCCCTCAGAGCCTTGTTGAGGCAACTGAAATATTCAGAGATAAAGCAGAGCGAGGGCGTGTGTGTGTGTGTGTGTGTGTGTGTGTGTGTGTGTGTGTGTGTGTGTGTGTGTGTGTGTGTGTGTGTGTGTTGCATATGTGCATTTTCTTTCAATTGATTTTGGGGGAGTAAAGAGATTTTTGGCCAATTCAAGCACAAGGAGGAGCTCCATAAGAGACCTGTTCTTTGGGACCTGAAGAAGTTTACATAGGTTTGGAACCCCACTGTTGGGGGTGGGGTGGGATATAAAATATCCAAGGCCTCATATCTGGGAAGGAGACCTGGGATTCTAGAATCCGGGTCAACGTCTGCCATTCCCTCAAAAGCCTGAGAACAGCCAGCCAGCCTGGCTGAGTGGAAACCCTCAGCACACCGGGCAGAAATGCTTCTGCCTGCTTACACACACAGTGCCAGGAGAAGCAGCTAACTCACCTGCAGCTGCTGTACTGATTTTGTGACTAGCAGACTGTGCAGAAATGGGTGTGAATATATTTTTAAACCTGGTATGCTAGGAGTTGCCCCTGGGTCAGAATAGCTGATGTTCAGCCAGTGATTGGCTGGAGGCTGTGCTGATGCGCTAGCACTAGTGAGGTTTGTGACAGGTGTGGACAGATCCCCATGCAGCTTGGGGAGCATGTGCAGACTGCCCTCAGCCAGGTCAGATGCTCAGCGTGGCTGCAGCTGAGCACTCATGCAGAGCCCGCCCGCTCCAGGCTGACTGTAGTCCCAGAAGGAGCCTTCTTGATGTCTTCCCTTGTTCTCTCTGTTCCACTTCAGAGTGCTCGGCCATTCTGCCTGCTGCTGGTGTGTCCTGGAGCTATGAGGGCCTTCCCATTGCTCTCCACTGAGACCTCCGTTGCCTTTGACAAAGCCTTTAGGGAGGGAATTCTCCACACTGTGATACAAAGAACATCAGCACTCTGGGGCAGAGCTGCAGACCTCTGGGCAGGACTTCTGTGCACCTGCATCAGAGCTGAAGTATGACTGGGACAGCAGCCCACTCCTCCCAGAGGGATGCTCCTGGTGCTTCAGCAGGAGCTGAGGGGGGCCCCCAGTCTTCGAGGGTCCCCTTCTGGCTAGAATGTCCACCCAAACACCAGCTGGGGTGGGAGTACTGGGCCCCGAGTTCTTGATCCACAATGCCTGGGCTAGAGCTTCCGCCCTAAGAGGAGGAGCTGGGGGAGGAAGGGAGCCCTGGGCCATCTGTGCCATCTTCTAGAACAAAATTTCTGCTAGAAGCTGGCAGGGGAGGGATGAGCAAGGCAGGCAGCCGTTGAGCCAGAATGGAGCCCAGCTTCAGACTGAGAGCCTGGGTCCCAAATTCCTGACCACACCTGGCCAGGCTGGACCTCCTGTTCCCAAAGACTGGAGGGGATGGCCATCCATGACCCGGATGCCACAAACACTCACTGTGCTTGTCACGTTGAATGGATTTTCCTGCAGAAATGGTTCTCCACTTGCTGTATGCCCTTAGGACAATTCCTGGAAATGCTAAATGACTGTTTTATACAATTCTATCCGGTTCAATGGTGGTTTGTTGAGAAAAGAGTTCATTCTGGAAGTTGGTCTCCCAAGCCCAGGTATTTTGATAAAAGTGAGGGAAGGAAATTCTGAAAAATCTCTAACACAGTTGATCCAAATGTATACTTAACTCACTTAATTTATTTATTGTGAACTGATCCCCACACTCACAATTTGGGCATTGTTTCTTTTTTTTCACAAATAAAGACCCAAAGTTGAGGTAAATCCTTCAAGCCACTGGACCAGCAGTTTGGTGCAAGCACCAAAACACAGATCTGTTATCAAAATCTATGCTCCATAACCATCCCAGGCTCCTGATACTGGATTCAATGGAGACAGTGGGAAACACAAAACAAACTAATACATGGCCTGAGTCTGAAAGCTGCCTCTGCTCTCTTTCTACCACTAACCTTTTTGCAACCTCTGATCATGTTTATGATGTGAAAGTAATATAGCACTTAACATGCATTGATCACTTACTAAGTATTAAGCATTTGCCAGGGACAATCTCATTCAATTCTCACCTACAAAGTAAATACTTTTATCCTGGGGTTATGATACTGGTCCAAGGTCATAGGTGAGAGGCAGGATTCAGACTCAAAAGACCATGGGGCTGGGGTCCCACTGCCTTCCCGTACAGGATTACTGCTGACTGCTGCCCAGGTTACACAGGACTGCTGAGAAAATGGTATAGACACATTTTCTTTGGGGGAAATGTCAAATGTTCTATATGACCCATTATTCTTATTTTTACTTTTGAATTTCAGAGTGAATTGTTTAATTATAAAGATGGCTCTTTTACTGACAATTTTGTCATTAGACAGTGGTTTTTTTTCATGCAACTAACTGAAACTTCTGTTTTTTATAATTTACGATCTTAACCTTAGTTTCTGCTATTCATAGAAACTGGCCAATTCTGTTTACCAATTTGCCTAGGACAATATTTTATACCAACGTGAGAACTACTAAATATGTGATATCTGTTCACAGAACGTAAAGGATCTTGCCTAATGAAATAATGGCAAAGAACTTCTTTAATAAAATTTTTTTCTCAAGAGTAATCAGATTTCTCTTTAGAGAGTGTGATGGTTAATTTTTGGTGTAGACATGGCTAGTCAGTGGTGCCAGGTTTGGGTCAAACACCAGTCTAGATGCTCTTGTACAGGCAGTTTTTAAGTGATTAACATTTAAATCAGTAGACTTTGGAAAGGCAGATTGCCCTCTACAACGTGGCTGGGCCTCACCGTCAAAGGCCGGAAGCCTGAGATTCCTGAGGAGGAAGGAATTCTGTCTCCAGACTGTTTCAGACTCAAAACTGCAACATCAAGTCCTACCAGAACTACCAGCCTTTGGCAGCCTGTCCTGCTGATTTCAGACTTGTCAGCTCCTCCAATCATGTGAGCCAAGTCCTTAAAGTAAATCCCTCCTCCCATATATGCCTCCAATAGTTCCCATTTTTCTAGAGAACGCTGACCAATACAGAGAGAAGGGAGAAGAAGAGATCATTGCGGCAGAGAAGCAGGGAGATTTCTCAGATACTTTTCTATGCTCTCCCATGACTGCAAATCTCCATTCCGGAAGTGAAGGTGCATCCAAGGGAAGGAAGCTCACGGCTTCCCACCTGGACTTCGTTTTTGATGGAAATTCCATGGTTTTCTATAAGGAGTTTTCAAATCCTTCAACCATTTTTCTTCCTTTTTCTTGTATTTCCGCAGACCTAAATTTTATTTGAAAGAGAAGGTACTATGCTCCTGACAGTAATTGGCAATTAACAGAATTATACATCCTCAAGAATCACAAAAATAAAATTCATAAATTCATTGTGGAATTAAAGTATATCATTAGATTAGATTTCCTTTTTTTTTTTTTTTTTTTTTTTGTCTTTTTCGTGACCGGCACTCAGCCAGTGAGTGCACTGGTCAGTCCTATATAGGATCCGAACCCGCAGCGGGAGCGTCGCTGCACTCCCAGCGCCGCACTCTCCCGAGTGCGCCACGGGCTCGGCCCTAGATTTCCTTTTGCTTCATGTTCGAAAATAAAAAGTGAACTAATAATTACTTCCTTGACATGAAACATACTAGGCATTTTACAAGCCTATTCTGAGAAAAAATGTTATATTAAAGAAAAGTAATTTCTTACCGTTTATGAATCTCAGTCAGTGAATTTTCCTCTGCTTCTTGGTCAATTTTAGCTAAAAATGCAAGAAAAGAAAAGGATATGAGATAAATAATATTATACTACTTCAAGCAAAAGATGATATAAATAATATAAATTTTATTTTAATTATTAATTCCAATGTACTCCAGCCAGAAGTTTATCTTAAATTTATGATAACAGATATATGACTGAATTTATTATATTTAATTTTAATTAGGTTGAGAGTATTATATTGACACGAATTCGACGTATTACATAATCAACCAAAATTTTCAGATTTTAAATAATTTCTTTAAATCAGTCCCATTAACCTGAGAAAAGAAAACATTAATTTCACATTTACATAGGATAAGTCAGGATTAAAGACCAACAATTAGTTGAAAATAATTCTCTCAAACAAAGGTATAAAACCATGTCCAAAAACGAAGCGGAAATGGCATGTGATCTTTTTTATTTATGTTAAGAAATTTAAACTCTTTTCAATAGTTCTCGTCTTACCAAAACACAAGTGAACAGATATGGTCTGTTCTGAAAGTGGTGGGGGGGAGGTATTAATATTCCCATTAACTTGCTATCATTTTTGTCTAAAAATAAGGAATGGAGATCTGACACAAACTCACAGATCAAATTTGGGAAAGGGATTAAATAATATTTCAAATCTCTTAAAATAACATAGGAACTCTATCACATAAAATAAGTAGGGTAGTGACTTCCAAATTTTTTGACAAGCACTCTAGGAATTTGTGTATTACTCTATCCCACCCACCCGCACACATATATATTCAACACAAATATTTCAAAGATACTCTTCTGTCATACAATGCTCTCTAATATTTCCAGTCTATTCTCCTAGATTTTAAAACATTAGTTATGCCCTGCAAAATTGATTTCATGACTCACTAATGGTTTGTGACCCACAGTTTGAAAATCACTGAGCTACCAGACAAAAATTTTTAAAAATCAATTAAAAATAATTCTGGGAATAGTGAAAGAAGAAGTTGTCTTTTACGAAGTACTTCCCAGGGATAGGGAGAGACATGGACCTTCAGATCCAGGAAGCTCAAAGATCCACAAGTGAATTCAATCCCAAAAGGTCCTCTCCAAGACACATTACAGTCAGTACTGGCAAAGCGCAAAAACAAAGAGAAAATTCTAAAAGCAGCAAGAGAAAAGCATCAAGTCACCATAAAGGAGTCCCCATCAGACTAAAGCAGACTTCTCAACTGAAACTCTATATTCCAGAAAAAAATGGGATAATATATTCAAAATGGTAAAAGAAAAAATTGCCAGCCCAAAATACTATACACAGTCAGGCTATCCTTCAGAAATAAGGGCGAAATAGTGTATGAAAAACTGCAGAAGTTCACCACCACACGACGAGCCCTGCAAGAAATTCTCAAAGGACTCCTTCATCTGGAGTCTGAAAAACAATAGTAGCTATCATGAATACACAAGAAAGAACAAAACCCAAAGGGAAAAACAAAAATACAAATGAGAAGGAGAAAGAAACTAAATCTCACCACCTGAAAAAGCCAACAAACACTGAAGGTGAATAATAAAAAGGGGAAGAAAGGATCAAAAGATACTTAAAACATCTCAACAAAAAGAGATAAAATGTCAGAGTAAGACCATACCTGTCAATAACAACTGTAAATGCAAATGGATTAAATTCCCCAATCAACAGACACAGACTAACTGAAATAAAAAGCTAGACCCAACTATACGCTGTCTTCAACAGACTCACCTCACCTGTAAAGACACACACAGACAATAGTGAAGGGATGAAAAAAGATATACCACACAAACAGAAACCAAAAACAAGCAGAAATAGTTATTCTTATATGAGATAAAACAGACTTTAAACCAAAAACCATAAAAAGAAACAAAGAAGGCCACTATAAAATGATGAAGGGATCTATCCAGCAAAAAGTCCTAACAATCATAAATATCTATGCACCCAATACCAGAGCACCCTGTATATAAAACAAACTCTATTAGACTTAGAGAAAGAGAAGGATCCAAATTCAGTAATAGTTGGGGAGTTGAACACCCATCTCTCTGCATTGGACCAATCATATAGACAATAAATCAACAGAGAAACAGAAGATTTAAACTACACTTTAGACCAACTGGACTTGGCAGGTATGTACGGAACGTTTCATCCAACAACCACAGAACAAACATTTTTCTCATCAGCACATGGAACATTCTCCAGGATAGACCACACTAGGTCACAAAGCAAGTCTCAACAAAGTTTTAAAAATTATTCATTTCAAGTATCTTTTCAGACCACAATGGATTAAAACAAGAAGTCAATAACAAGCAAAAATCTGGAAATTACACAAACCCATGGAAATTATACAACATGCTCCTGAATGACCTATGGGTCCAAGGAGAAATTAAACAGGAAATAAAAATATTTTCTTTAAACTAATGAAAATAAAGACACATCATACCAAAACCTTAAGGATACTGCGAAAACAGTACTAAGAGGGAAGTTTATTGTAATAAACACTTACATCAAGAGAATAGCAAGATTTCACTAAGAGTATACTTGAAAGTACTAGAAACACAAAAACAATCCAATCCAAAAATTATTAGATGGAAAGAAATAATTAAGATTAGAGCAGAAATAGATGAAATAGAGACCCCCAAAGCAATATAAAAGATAAGTGAAATAAAAAGTTGATTTTGTGAGAAGATAAACAAAATAGATAAACCATTAGCTAGGCTAACTTAAAAATGGTGCAGCCTCCATGGAAAATGGTATGGAGGTTCCTCAAACAATCACAGATAGATCTACCCTATGACCCAGCTATCCCACTGCTGGGAATATACCCAGAGGAATGGAAATCATCAAGTTGAAGGTATACCTGTTCCCCAATGTTCATCGCAGCACTCTTTACAACAGCCAAGAGTTGGAACCAGCCCAAATGTCCATCATCAGATGAGTGGATATGGAAAATGTGGTACATCTACACAGTGGAATACTACTCAGCTATAAAAAAGAGTGAAATACTGCCATTTGCAATGACATGGATGGACCTAGAGAGAATTATATTAAGTGAAACTAGTCAGGCAGAGAAAAAGAAATGTTAGTGGGAGCTAAAAATAAATAAATAAATACACAAAAAAAAAACGGGGGGGAAGAAGACATAACAATTACAATTCCTTGAAATTGATACAACAAGCAAACAGAAAGGACATTGTTGGGAGGGAGGGGGGAATGCGAGGAGGAGGAAGGCTTCGGTGATGGGCCACAGTAATCAACTACATTGTATATTGACAAAATAAAATAAAACTAAAAAAAAAAAAAAAAAGAAGAAGAGCAAACACTCACATGACAAAAACCAGAAATGAAAAAGGAGACATTACAACTGATACCACAGAAATACAAAAAATCATTAGAGACTATTATAAAGAACTAGATTCCAACAAACACAAAAACCTGGAGGGAATGAATAAATTTCTGGACACATAGAAACTATTACTAAAACAGAATCAAGAAGACATAAAAAACCAGAACAGACCAATAACAAGCAATGAGATTAAAGCAGCAATCAGTAGTCACCCAACAAAGAAAATTCCAGGCCTGAATGGCTTTATTGTTGAATTCTACCAGACATTTAAAGAGGTAGTAATACCAATTCTCTTCCAACTATTCCAGAAAACTGAAACAGAGGCCGTTTTTCCAAACAGTCTATGAGAGGCCAGCATCACCCTGATATTAAAAGCAGACAAGGATACAATAAAAAGAAAACTACAGGCCATTGTCTCTGATGAACATAAATACAAAAATCTTCAACAAAGTAACAGCAATCAGAAGACAGCAACACATCAAAAAAATTATTCACCATAATCAAGTGGGATTCATCCCAGGGAGGCAACACTGGTTCATCATATGCAAGTCCATAAATGTGATACACCACATCAATAAAATCAAGGACAAAAACATACAATTATCTCAACAAATGCAGAAAAAGCATTTGACAAAATTCAAAATCTCTTCATGATAAAGACTCTCAGCAAATTTGGTATAGAAGGAAAGTATCTCAACACTAAAATCTATATACAACAAATCCACCACCGAGATCATCCTAAATGGGGAAAAGCTTAGTTTTTTCCTAAAGAACATTAACATCATAAGGATGCCTACTCTCACCACTCTATTCAACACAGAATTTGAATTAGTGTCATTAACCAGTACTACTTCACTATCAGAAGGTGCTTTTATTTCTAGCTAAGGGAATTTGATAGATATGAACATTATTAACAGCTGAAAAATACTGCTTTCCTTTTCATACTTGCAAAAAGGCCCTATTTAGTGGTTAATATTTCTTACTGATCCTCTCTGTTTTGCATTCATTAGGTTCTATCTGGAACACTAGTCAGGGTATGGAAGAGATGTGCCCTCATTAATCCCAATGCCCACATTGTACAACATATCTGATTCCAGAACATCCCAATACTTTCTTTTTCTAGCACCACTGTTCACTCTCAACACGAATAAAGACAGAGAAAGATGGAAAGCCCTACAATGCGTTTATAAATGCTTAAATTAATTATTAAAAGAGGTGCCCCCCCATTATTTTTTTTGCATTGTCTCTTTGGTGTCCTTGCAGGTTTTCACACCTAGACAAGGCACCATAGTGGGACTGCAGATGGATGAGGAATTGTCTTTCTCTAGCAAACTGGGTGAAGGGAGATTTTGAAAGGGGGGGTCGAAAAAGTAAATCTTCATGATGTTAGCAAAGACTAGGTTACTTTTAATGCCTGACACAAAGTAATTGCTATGTCATGCTATCTAAAGAGTTATACTGTATTTTTTTAAATTTGTATTATTTTTCATTATGGTATTCTTATCTTTTAAAAATATTTCTGATACATGGTTGAATCTAAGTATGTGCAATTAATCCACAGATATGGAGGGCCAGTTGTAGTTGTCCACTGAGTGAAATACAGGACCCTAACTTATTAAATATTTATAACACATTTAAAAAGAAATGCGGTATCTTCAAATGTATGTAATTATCTTTATCTTAGAATTCCTACAACAGACCCATTTTATTACACAGAGAATATAATCCTTTACTAATAACTTAGGCTTTTGAACAATAGTTTATGCCCACAGGTTATAAAAATTTTAAGTGGAAGTCACCTCTTTCAAAGGTCCCAGAGTCGCCTCTCCTGCAAAGTAACTGGTTTCTCTTGCCTTTAAGCCACCCACCCACCCAGGTGGGCACACAGGTGGTGGAGGCCTAGACTGGGCACTGGAATTTGCAGAATGCCTCCGCTCTGCCTTTAGCCCACACTTCGGGGCACACCCTCGTCTCCCTTTCCCCCACAGCACCACCAGTGTCAAGGTGCCCTTTGGGACTTGGCATTGCTGAGGTGGCCTTTCCAAGGAGCTGCATGTCTCTTCCTCAGCCACCTGCTCAGCTTGCTTGGCCCGCGTCCCCAGCATCCCTTGTTCTTGAGCCTTTTACTTCTTTCGAGGAAGGGAGAGCATTTTGAGTAGTTCCTTTTTTTCCTTCATCAGCTTTAGGTTTCATTGATCTTGATTACTTTTTGTTTTCCATTATTTTAATTTCTCCTTGTTTGAACTGATTGGTCATCTCCTGGCTTCTTTATTGAATGCTTAATTTATTGTTCAAATCTTTACAATATGAAATGCATTTACTGCTCTAAATTTACTTCTAAGAATTGATATAACTGCATCCACCAAGTTTGAGTGGATATGGAAAATGTGGTATATCTACACAATGGAATACTACTCTGCTATAAAAAAGAGTGAAATACTGCCATTTGCAATGACATGGATGGACCTAGAGAGAATTATTTTAATTTATTTTAATTTATTTTAATGTATTTTAATTTATTTGTATTTTATTGGGAAATGTGATATGCATAATACTGATTCTTTGAAATTTGGTGTTTTTATTGCCTAGGATGTAGTTGATTTTTACACGTCTTATGTGATTTGAAAAGAAAGTAAATTCTGTATTATGAACAGGGTTTATGTGCATCTATCAGGTCAAGTATATTAAGGGTCAGCTCTTCTGTGTACTTGCTACTGTTTTTTTTTGTTTGCTTGATCTATAAATCATTGAGATATGTGTCTGTTTCATGAAGGTTCATGAAGTTTTCTGTAATTCTATCAGGTTTTGCTTTATATGAGTCTATTCTGAGGCAACATTATGAAGGTTATGATTGTTGTCGTTTGGATCATCCCTTCTATTCATACGTAGTCTTGATTTCTTATTAATACTTTTCCCTTAATCTCTATTTTGTCTGATAGAATATTGTTAACACCAGGTTTATGTTGTTTAGCATTGGCGTGGTATTTTTGCTCTTCATTAGTTTATTTTTTGTGTGTGTTAAAATATGCATAACATAAAATTTACCATTTTAACCATTTTTAAGTACATGGTTCAGTGACATTAAGTACTTTACCCTAATTTTTAACCCTCACCACTATCCATTTCCAGAACTCTTCGTAATCCCACATGGAATTTCTATACCCATTAAACAGTAACTCACCTTTACCCCTTCCCTCCAGACCCTGCTAAGCACTAATCTACTTTCCGTATCTATGAATTTGGACCACAGGTAAGTGGAATCACACAATATTTGTCCTATTGTGTCTGGCTTTACTTACCATGATGTCTTCAAGTTTCACCCATGTTGTAGCATGTGTCTGAATTTTTTTTCCTCATTAAGGCTGAATAATTCATTGTATGAATGGGTCACATTTTATCTTTTCATTCGCCGATGAACATTTGAGTTGTTTCCACCTTTTGGTTATTGTGAATAATACTGCTGTGAACATTAATGCACAAGTATCTGTTCTTTCAGTTGTTTTGGATATATACTTAGAAGTGCTGGATCATATGTTAATCCTGTGCTTAATTTTTTCTTTATTTTTTAACCATTTAGGGTGGTTTTGTAATGGATTTATTTTGGAAGCAGCATATATAGTTGGATTGTCCAATTTGATCTGTCTATTAATAAATGAGATGAACTGATTCATATTGTGATTACTGTTAAAAAACAAAGCCAAATGTACTTTGCTTTTTTGTTTCCTGTATACCATTCTTTCCTGCTTTCTGCTAGATTCCTACAGTTTTCTATCTCATCTGCACCCCTGTTAGTTTTTTGACATCTCTGTTTAGGCCCTATAAATTATGTTTATATTATATTACTGTGTACCATTCGTACATAATCGTCTATGCATTTCTCAACCATGTGCCCTGCATTCCTTTTGGAAGCTCTAGGGTAGAATCCATTTGCTTGCCTTTTTCAGCTCCCAGAGGCTGCCTTCATCCCTCGGCTCTTGGCTCCATCTCATCCTCAAAGCCGGAATTGTTGCATCTTCTCTCCTCTCTGACCTCTGCTTCCATTCTTACCTCTTCTTTCTCTGATTGTAATCCTTCTGTCTCCCTCTTGTAAGGACTTCTGTGACTACGTTTGGCCCACCCAGATAATCCAGAACAATCTTGCCATATCAAGATCCTTAAATTAACCACATCGACAGAGTCCCTTGTACCATGTACCTTTTCACCATGAACATGTTACCTTATGAAGATTAGAACATGGACATCATTGGGGAGGCCATTGTTCAGTCTACCACATTATATAAGTCTGGGCTATTAATATTATACTATTTCATACCTTATCTCTGGGTTGCTTTTCTTCATGCTGAAGTATATCCTTAATTGTTCTCTGTTAGTGAAGTTCTATGGGTGATAATCTTTCTATGTATTGAGAAATGGTATATGAGTCTAAAATTCCTTATGGAAAGTTATTTTCTCTCAGAATTGTGAAGATATTGTGATAATCTATTGTCTTGTATGTATTGTCTAAAAATCCAGAAAACTGATGAATCTTTGGGTTTTTTGTGGGGGTGGGGACAGAGTGGGAAATACTGGTAGATGCACCGGATTGTATCAATTATAATCCTTTTCTCCTATATCCTGTCATCATTGATCCTTGCATGACCCTTTTAGAACTAATTTTAAAATTACATGTTCAAATACTAAACACCTACAAATCCACCACATAAGACAAGAATTGGAATATTAACAAATAATTTTTACCTACGAACCTCTCCCTTATTTCATTTTCTTGCCTTCCATCCCTCCTCCTGAATTTTGTTTATCTTGGCATTTAAAAAAGGTGTACCACTTATGTGTGTATCTAAACAATATATCTTTTTAATTTACTAAAAAATAATTTTCCAAATGAGTTTTCTAATAATTGCATTTATCCCTACTCAGTGATATTTTACTAAGATTAATACTGTTGTGTTTTCACTGTGGCATAACATTCCATTGCATGCCTAAATCATTATTTATTTATTCTTTAAGCGTTTGGTTTTTAGTTTTTAGTGTTGTTTCCAGTTTTGGATTTTATGCAGAGCACTACTGTGGAAGTTCTTATGCTTGTATTCTGTTGCACAAATAGAAACATTTTTGTATGTGAGTAGGTGCATAGGAGTGGAATTGCTGAGTTGGTTATAGGGGATGCTGATGTCCAGTTTTATAAGATGATGTCAAACTGCTTTCTAGAGAGGCTGTACACTCCTACCACCAGCAATGTGTAAGAGAAATTATTGATTTACATCCATTTGCTTGGCATTGGATGACTTCTCAACTATGGCTTGTTCAATTATAAAATGATAACTAGTGATCTTACTTTGCATGGTCCTGACTACTAATGACACTGTATATCCCTTCTTATGTTTGTTTCTTCTGTGAACTGCTTGCATATGTCATTTGCACATTTATTTACATATCTTTGTCACATATATGTTAGACATTATTTCAGTTACATAGTGCAGTGTAACAAGCCATCCTAAAATTTAGTGGCTTAGATCAACAATGATTTATTATTTCTCTTGATTCTAGATTGAGCTAGGTGGCTGTGCTGCTCCGTGAGGCACTGAGTCACGCACCCGGTTGGCTGCATTTATTTGATGGCTGGGCTCGGCTGGAAGGTACAAGAAGGCTTCACTCATGTATCTGCAGCTCCAGAGCTTTTCCGAATAGTTTCCATGTTGCTGGCTCGAAGCATGGTCATCTCAGGGTAGTCAGACCTCTTACATAATGGATGGCTTTAAGAGAGAAAGTGAAAGCTGGTATGCCTCGTAGGGGCTAGCCCTGAGACTGGGTAATCTTATTTCCACAGCATTCTGTCAGTCAAAGGAAGTCACTAAGAACTGTCCAGATTAAAAAGGAGGGGAAATAGACTCCCTTTTTTGATGTAGTGGAGTGTCATGCATGTACAGGGAGGGAAGGAATGAATGGTGGTTATCTTTGGAGACTGTATCACATATTTTTTGCAAATACCATCTTTGGTATTATCTTTTTACTTTCTTTAAAGTTGTGTTTGATAAGCCAATTCTTAATTTTAATACAATACAGTTTTTGTAATTCTGCATTATGCTTTTGTTTATAAATGTTTCTCTACTTCTAGATCAGAAAAATATTTAATATTTTTTGAAGTTTTACTTCTCACATTTAACTCCTTAATTACTCTAGAGTTAATTTTTGTTTGTTTTTGTTTTGTGAGTAAGGAAATAAACTCATTTTAAGTTTTGTGTTTTTTTTTTCTCCTTATGGTTTTTTTCCCCCTCACTTAATTTTTTCGCACTGATTTGACATGACACCTGTTGCATACCAACGTTCCATCTGTATTTGGCACTGTTTCTGTGAATTGCATTATGTTATTTGTAAATTTGCCTATCCAATACTACCATGTCTTAGTTACTAAAGCTTTGTTATTACTTCTACTGTCAGACCTTCCTTCATATTATTCTTTATTTCAGAAATGTCTAGGCTATTTTTGGCCCTTTATTCTTCTGCATAAATTTTTAAATCATCTTCTCAAGTTCTACCAAGACTTTAAAAAAATCTGTTGAGATTTTGATTGGAGTTAAAGTGAATGTAAATAATTGATATTTTTATTAGTCCTATTCATTAATATTTAGCTCCTTTAATCCTCTCTAGTGTATGTTTGTTTTCTACTTTTAAAAAAATATTTCTGCTCTACTCTTTATTATTCCTCCTTCTTCCTTTGAATATGTAAAATTTTGCTTTATCTAATTTCTTAAGATAGATGCTTAATTTAATCTTTTCTACCATAAGCATTTAAGGCTATACATGTACCCATGAATACCCCTTTAGCTGCATCTCACAAGCTTCCATATTCAGTATCTTAGCATTTAGTTCTTAATATTTTGAAATTTCTATCATGATTGCTTTATTTGAAGCATGAGTTTTGTATTTCTTAATTTCCACATTTGTAGGGTCTTCCTGTTTATCTCTTTGTTTTGAATCTACTTTCATTGTGGTTATAGAATTTGGGCTATATGATGATAATAAATCATTAGGAATTTGTTGAAACTTGCGCTATGACCCAGTAGGTGGTTAGTTTTCAGACTATGCCCTATGTGCTTAAAAAGTATGTATTCTCCACTTCTTGAGTTATATGTATTATAACTTTTAAATTGGGTTGTTAAAATCTGTATCCTTAATGTTTGGTTCATTGGTTGGTTTTGGTGGGACAGTTGTTGGCCTGATTAACTGAAATAGATTTGTTGAAATACCTGTTATACTAGATTTATTTGTTTCTCCGTATGGTTCCATCAGTTTTTGTAATGTATATTATACATTATATATTTGCATTACATATTTTGAAGCTATGTTGTTAGGTGGAAGTTCACAACTGTTTTATTTTCCTGGTGAAATGAACTTTAAATTATAGAGTGACTCTTATTATAGCTAGTGACTCTTTATGTTTTAATGTCTATTGTGTTCTGACATGAATATATCTATAATACGTTTATTTTGTTTAATAATTGCCTGGTATGTCTTTCTTATGTTCTTATGTCTTTGTATTTTTATGTTTTAGAGATTTGCCTTTTAGGTATATATAACTAGAAATTTTTCCCAGTTTGACTTTATGTTTTTAGAGATTTAGAGGCATTTTAGTTTATTATATTGATTGTAATTACTAATCTGTTTCTATTTATTCCTGCCACATTATTTTGTATTTGTCCAGCCTTTTCTATTTATTGTTCTGTCTTATTTTAGACTGATTGCTTATGTATTTATTTTGATTTCACCCCCCCACTCCCAACTATTAGCTTGGAACTTATGCATTTTGTTTATTCCTCTAGTGGTTATTGTAGAAATTTTAAGATGCACACTTAATATATCAAAGTGTAAGCTTACTCAATTTGTTTATCTTCCTCCAGAAGATACATACAAGGATCTTAAAACATGTTACTTCTGACCCATCTCCTCCTGACCTCTAACATTGTCTATTTTACTTTAATCTTACTTTAAATCCCACAAGAAATATATATTGTTTTCTGTAGTCAGTGCTTGTCTAGCTTTGCCCACATATTTCTTGCTTCTGTTGCTCAGAATTCTTTCTTGTATCTTACGCCTTTCACCTGAGATCACAGTAGTTCTTTCTGAAGTCCTTTAGTGTACTTTTCACGTGTGTATGTTGATTTTATTTGCCTGAAAATGTCTTTTTTTTTGCCTTCATTTTTGAGACACATTTTTACCGGATAAAGAATTCTAAGCTGATGGTTATTTTTCCTTAGCATGTTGAAGATATATGCCATTGATTCAGTTTAGATATCGTTGACTATCAAGATGCCCATTCTTAGACTAATGGTTTTCCATCTTAAGTAATCTGTGTCTCGTACTGCTATGATTGTCTGTTTGTCTTTGTCATTGAACAGTTTCATTATGTTGGGTAAGAGTGTGTGCGTGTGCATGCTTGCGTGCGTGTGTGTGTGTGTGTGTGTGCGTGTGCGTGCGTGTCCATGTGTACACATGCATGTGTGTGCTCATAGGTCCATCTTCATCCTGCCTAGAATTTTTGGCCTCTGTGAAACTGAAAATCAATGTCTGGAAATTCTTAGTCATTATATTCCCTATTTTCTCTCTTATTCCAGACTCCTGATGTGTTTTCTGTCATATTTATCACCTTCCCCTCTATACTACTTAAAATGTCTTTCATTTCTTCCATCTCTATTACTTACTTACTTATTTATTTATTTATTTTGGTAATTTGCTCAAATCTACATGAATAAAAATTAGAGTATTGTTAGGGAAAGTGAAGGAGGGAGCAAGTCGTGCATAGGCAGCCTACTAAAGTCAACTACAACTATCCTTTACTTTCAACTTTTTTGGATGGTTTATATCCCTCTTTTGTGTAAACACAGAGTTTGTTTTGCCACTGATCCTTTGGAAGTTTCCTGCATCATTCAACTTCTTCAAGACCTGTAACTTCATACGTTGTATTTCAACTTTTATTTTGTTTTCTATACATTTTAGATAGCAGCTCTCCAATGGAAAATAAATAAATCAGAACTGATTCGTGCATTTACATTTTATGTGACTCCTCCTACCTCCTACTCCCAAATTTTTATTGTTTCTATCATAATTTTATTTATTTTATGGGTGATTTTATGCCCTCTAATAATGTATTTAAACTCTTGTTATTTTATTTATCAGGCTTAAACAGTGTCTCTTGACCTCTGTATCTGAAAGATGAGGAAATCAAAGCACTTACGCTCCCTACATTTCTTCTATCTCCCTTTTTCCCATTTTGATTTTGCCATACTTATAGTATTATTTCCATATTCAAGTTTAGATTTTTTTTTTTTACCATCTAAATATAAGTGTAGAAGTAAGGTTCTGTTCTTTACTCATAAGCCCATAGTTGTTTTGACTTAGTTCTATCCAAAAATGAGTTTAACACCTCTTACTATTATTATCCCAAGTGTTCTCCCTTCATCTATGTATTGGGGGGATTTATTGTGAAGTTTTTATACAAAGGGCTAGTGGGTGATATTTTCCTGAATTCTGCATGTTTGAAAATGTGTGTGATCTTCATGCTTAAATGAATACTTGTCTCTGTGTGAAATTTCCAAGCTAGTCTTTATTTCCTGAGGGTATGGTCTGGCATTTGAATTTTGCTGTGGAGAACTTTGAGGTTAACTTGATGTTTTCCTGTTGTCTGATAGGAAAAGAAAGAGCATTTCAGTTGATTTCTTTTACACTGATTAATAGTGAGATTGAGCAACCTTTTCTATGTTTTTTGGATGTTTGGTGGTGATGATAATTAGGACATAAATAGATGTCACTGCAAAATAAAAGCAGAATTGGGGGCTAGCATGTACTCTACTGAAGGGGCTGGCAAATGATGGACCATGGGCCATATCTGGCCTGCCCCCTGTTTTTGTATGTTCTACAAGCTAAGAATCCTTTTCATGAGTAAACATTTGTAACTAATTTGGTGATAGGTAACACTAACTTTGAATTCCAGTTAGGTGAGACGTTATCCTCCCCAAAGAAGAATTCTATTTTTCGCATTAATAGTTCTGTATTACTAAAAAAAAGTACCAGATTTTATTATCACGTCTTGAATTTCATCAATAACACATTTGTGGAAATTTGTTCTCTTTTGTTATATGAGTATCTATGTAATATACTGCATCTTGCCTTTTGGCCCACACATCCTAAAGTACTTACTCTTTGGCCCTTATCAGAAAGAGTGTGCCAGCTCCTGCTTTATGGCACATCCAAAGTGGATTTGATTCATGGATGCTTTGGAATCCAGTGGGATTTGTCCCCATTAGGGTCTGTTATTTCATCTTAAGGTGTGGACCCCAAAGTTGTGTGCTTCAGTTCTTGGCTGCACTTCACGACCCTTATGTGGTCATTCCTGGTACTCTTTGGGTCACGATTGGACCTCTTTCTGCACCCCGAGTCTCATCAATAGGTAGACTGTCTTACATTGATACTGTAGTTGTCAGCCTCAAGCCTCATGTGGTGATTTCTAGCATTTCTATTCCAGTAGGAACTGCTCATGCCCTTGGACTATTTCAGCCTTTTTTCATTTGTCTGGAGCATATTCACTTGAGAGTTAAAGCTTTTTCTATCCTAAATTGATTCTAGGTTTAAATTCTTTAGTTACAGTAGACTTCCATGTAGTGCATCATTTTTATTTGGAGACTTTCTGTATCTTGTTAAATTCCCCTCAGTAATCAGAATGAGACTGCCTTTTTCATATTTTAAAACCTGCCTCCTTTTTTTCTGTTTATGCTATCTGAGGAGGGTTGGCAGTACATGGGTGTGGGCTTTTAGTGCTTAGTGAATGGTGAAATTAGTTCAACAGCTTGAATCACTGGTTCTGTTGTCTTTCCTAAGTTTTTTGGTGATGATTCTTGCTGAGAAAATAATGAAAGTGATCTTAAAACTGATTGTTATCTTTAGTATGGAAATTAACACCAACTAAAATTATATGTACATGAACCCATCAATGTAAGAAAGAAAACTAGTGCCTTAGAGAGGATGTGAGACAATATAGAGATGGCCCTGAGAAGGATTAGTGGAGAAGAAGCTTAGTGAAGGGTCTGGAAATTATACTATATATAAGAAACTCTTGAAGGTAATTGGAATATTACAGTAAGACTACTGAAAAGCTGGGAACTATATATGCAGTTTTGGACACCAATAGTCATAGCTGTCAAATTGTCTTTTATATTAAAGGGAATAATGTGAATGTATTTTTTACAGCCAATCATTTCACAGTTTCATTCAGAAAAAAAAAAAAATGGAGACGTAAATACCCATTGATTTGGCCATTGTAGATCAAGAGATGGCCAAAGAGAAAAACAACATAAAACCAGGGTAAACATAGTATATAAGACAATGAGACAGTTTCCTAAAGTAAACCTTCAACAATATGTGGCTAGTGGTGAACCATTCTAGCAGTGAAAAACTTAAAATGTCATATGAGGATTGGTTGAGGGGTCTGCAATTCAGAATAACCTTAGATTCTTAGGGAGTGGTTCCTGACAAGATAGGCAAATTTACCCTAGCTGCTGGCTCCTTCCTCAAGGCCAGAAACCTTGGATATGTCAGAAAAGAGAAAGGGGGGCTGAAGAATATGAGAACTTAACCAACAATGGAGAAGAAACCCCAGGAAGGTAAGAGGTGGTTAGTTCTAGGTATGGACCATGGGTAGGGAGAGGCAGCTCAGAGCAGAAGAGGGCAGCACAGAGCGGATGAAGAAAAATGCTGGGGAAATTCATTTGTGTTTTTGTTTTTGCTTTTCTTTTCCACGTTCTCCTGGGTAGATCAGCATGTACACACAAACAGAAAAGCACTACCACCAGCCGAGTCACCTCACCGAGAAGGAGGGGTATTATCACATCAGCACTCGATATGGGCGCTCAGTAGGAGGGTAGGCATGAAAAAGTGGATAATTACAGGTGTGGGCAGGTGTCTGCCCCCAAGCATTGTCTTCCCTTCTCACCCTTCTGCCCTCCCTCCCCACAAGGCTATGAGACTAAAATTAAGGAAAAGAGCAGTGGCCCATGTGGAGAAATACTAAAGATTCATTGTGTTAGCGTGTGGGGGGCTGCGGGGTGGGTTAGCTGGAGGGAGAAATGACAGCACATGGGAAGTGGTTATAGGCAGACCTCATATCTCTGATGCATAACCAGAAGATCTGGACCCTGAGACACATATTCCTCCAACCTCCATCTCTTTACAAGGTAGACCTGGGCTTAGACAACAACCCTCATTGCACTTTACCAGCCGAGGTAGCTGATGACCCACTGTTAATAAAGCTCACAGGGGGAAAAAAGTGGAATAAAGTATTGGGATGATCGAGTAGCAGTATCTTGGCTGTGAGAGGTAGGGAAGGGGATCTGGGTTTTAACAGCTTCTGAGACAGACTTCCAGCCTTTCTTATGTCAGCCCAATAAACTCCACCGTGCCTATCAGGGGTACAAGTTAGCTGAATTCTTGAACCTTCTTAGGATTCTGCACCATGAATCATCCTACCTCTGGGTTTTACTCATTACCCTCTTAGATTTCAGCTTATACCAAGTGAAGCAGAAATAATGGATAAGAAAGGATAAGATTTAAGTTATTTATAGTAAGTTCCTCAAAAAATAGGAGAAAGTATTGTTAATTTAAAATGGAAACTTTGAATTATAAAATCAACTGGAAGTACTGGGTATGAAAACTGTCATAGTTTAAAAAACAGTCACCCTAAGCTAATGGGTTGAATAATGGAACGGACTAAGGTGAAGAATGAATTAATAAAGTGTAAGGTCATGAAATGCGTGTTCCCAGAAAGCACTAGGAAGGCATAAGGAGCTAGAAAGAACGAGAGAAAAGTTATGAGCCAAAGACAATTGAACTAGAAGTGTCAACACTCATAAAACAGGAGCTTTAGAAGGAACAACAAAAAAAAAATAATAATGGAGGTAAGAAAATACTTGAAAATATTATTACTTGACATATTTAAACATGGTGGGTCGAACCCATGCTTTTATTACCGTCTCTCCTATCTCCCACTAAACTTATAGTAAAGGATCCAAAAGAAATAAATCCCCAAGACACTGAGAGATGAGACAAAGACAGGTGGGAGACAGCAGTGACATTTTGGGAGCTTGCAAAAAAGATGGATGAGTGATTATTGATTTAGCAGAGTAGAAAGTGGAATTCTAAGAAGTGGGTAAAGGCTAGAAGCTGGCTGATTCATCCTCCCTTCCACGTCTCTTCTCACCCCACTCGGATTCGACAATTAGCCATACCACATACTTCTGGAAGAGGTGGTGTATCTGAGACCGATCAGTAAGCTGAAAGTCTGTATAAAAAAACACTTGGAAGCCTGAACCTCATCCTCACCTCTCAAAGTCAGGAGACTGTTTCTTCCTCCACGCCAACAGAGGACTAGAGGTTTACTGTCTGGATTAAACAGAGTTTGGGGAAGTAGGGACACCAAGCATATCTGGGAGTAGAATCCCGTGCTCAAATCAAGGGGACCCTTAGGCTTCTTTCTCTGCTTGACTTTGGGGAATATCACAGCCAAGAGGGAAGAAAATTATTCTCTGGGAAAGCTGACCAGCCCAAAGCAGAGATCTACAGATCATAACAGCTGGGAGTGTCCCATCCAAGCCCCACATCATCTCACAGTGAAATTCACTATTTGACAGATGTCGAGAGTGCACAAAGAGCTGTCTCATTGTCATTTTAGCAGTGACTCTTAAACAGGAGCAGAGTACCCACAACCAAAGACATTTGAGGAACATTTATAGCATGACAGACATCCCAACAAGTCAAGGAAGTTTGGAGGAAGTAGGCCATGCAGGAAGAAGAAAAGGTCAACAGCAGCGACAGTGTGACAGAAGGCGTGAGAAAAGACACAGTCATCATTTGGAGGATAAAGCATATCAAACATTTAGAGTCATTGAAGAATTAAAAATGATGACATATTTGGAGAATAAAAAATAGTTCTTGGAGAGCATAAAGAATAAGTATGATTTGTTACAATATATACATGCAAGCAATATTGATTTGATCAACATATATCAACGTTGAACCCCCAAAATATGTATAATCAATTATGATTCAATAAGAAATTTTAAAAAATAGTTCTTGGAAATTTAATAAATAATAGCAGAAATGAAGATTCAGAAAAGTGTTAAAAGAGAAAGTTAAGGGAGTTTTCAAGAAAGAAAAGTGAAAAGATTGAAAATAGGAGAGAAAAGAGAAGGAAAAGATACATAAAAATAAGATGGTAGAAATGAATTTAAAATATGTATGTAATCATGATAAATGTAAATAAATGAAACTTTTCTAAGTCTATCTGGATAAAACTTAAATTTAATTTTGTAGAAACATCCTGAAAAACATACAGATACCCATAGATGAAAAGTCAAAAGATGGAAAACATGTACAACAAAGACATTATGGTGGTACCAAAGAAAATGTTGTCATATCAGAAAAAAAGTGTGAAGTAAAAGTATAACTAAATAAAAAAATAAGGCTAACATTTTATGATCAAATTTAATTCAGTAGGTTATAAGAGTTCTAAACTTATATAGGCCTATTTGAAGCAAAAGTTGACAAGCTAAATGAGACATGGATAAATCTACCACTAAAGTAAAAAATTTTAATAAATCACCCTTTACTAATGGAATGATTATGCACAAAAATTAGTAAGAATATAGAGGATCTGAACCATCAAATTGACATGCTTGTTTTAAAGCAGACAATGTAGAAAGATAAATAGACAAACCACATTGCATCCAACAACTGCGAGATACACAGTCTGTACTTGGTCATACGAAACAATTACAAAACATGACAACGTAAGACCACAAAACTTGTTTATTTTTTTAATTGACACCTAATAATTGTCCATATTTATGGGGTATGGAGTAATATCTCAATACATGTATACAGTGTCTGATCAAATCAGGGTAATTAGCATATCCAGCACCCCAAACATTTATCATTTCTTTGTGATGAGAACATTTTCACTACTCTCTTATACAGTAAATTATTTAATTACAGACACCTAGCGCTACTATAGACTACTAGAACCTGTTCTTCCGATCTAGCTGTAACTGTTAACCAGCCTCTCCCTACACCGCCTTCCCACTAACCTTCCTAGCCTGGACCAACTTCATTTCTGCGCACTCCTTCTATGAGCTCATTTTATTTTTAGTTCCTACATATTAGTGAGAACATGTGATGCTTATCTTTCTGTGCCTGACTTATTTCACTTTTACCAAAATGTCTTCTAAATGCGTTCATGTTTTGTAAATGTCATGATTTCATTCTTTTTTTTTTTTTTTTTTTTTCCTTATGGCTGAGTAGTATTCCACTGTGTATATATACCACATTTTCATGATGTATTCACCCATGGACAACTTGGGTTAATTTACTATCTTAGTTATTGTAAATATAGTCCTGCAGTAAACATGGTGGTGCAGGTATGTCCTTGATATACTGACTTGCTTTTCTTCGGATAAATCATTAGTGGGGTTGGCGGTACATATGGAAGTTTTATTTTTAGTTTTTTGAGGAACCTCCACACTGTTCTCCAGGATGGCTGTACTAATTTACATTCCCACCAACAGTGTATAAGAATTCCCTTTTCTCTGCATCCTCAACAGCATTTGTTGTCTTTTGTCTTTTTGATAATAGCCATTGAAACTGGGGTGAGATGATATCTCATTGTGGTTTTGATTTGCATTTGACTGGTGATTAGTGATGTTGAGCATTTTTTTCATATACCTCTTGGCCATTTGTATGTCTTCTTTTGAGAAATATCTATTCGGGTCATTTGCCCATTTTTAAATTGGATTATTTGTTTTTGCTATTGAGTTGTTTGAGTTCCTTCTATGTTCTGGATATTAATTCCTTGTCAGATGAATAGTTTGCAAACACTTTTTCCCATTCTGCAGGTTATCTCCTCACTCTGTTGATTTTTTTCCTTGCTGTGTAGATTTTTCAAACAAATTTTAAGAAAATCAGTACAGATCAAATACTCTTTAATTACACTAGAAATCAGTAACAAGAGGCTAACTAGAAAACCCCAATACATTTGGAAATGAACATAATGTCTAAAAAACAAACACTTCTCTGAATAAGTCATGGGTGAAGGCAGGACACATAAAGGAAATTAGAAAAAACTTGGAACCGGATATATTAAAATAAGTATATAAAGTGCTTAAACAAACTACTACTTAACAATGTTAGACATATAAAAATTGTGTGATGTAGCTAATTTAGTGTTTACAGAGAAATCTGTAGCCATCAATACTCATTTTAATAAAGAAGAAAGGCTGAAAAATACCCAAAGAGAGTTGAAGGAAAGGGATAAAGATGATGTCAGAAATTTAAAAAATAGAAATCAAAGATAAAAGAGAGGATTAGCAAAAGCAAGTTGTCAATAAAACCGACGGTCTTTGAAAAGATCAACCAAGAAAAAGAAAAGAAAAGTCACAAATAGTGAGGGTTGTGACATTGCACAACTCCAGGAAGCACCGTTCTCAGTGTGTTCTGTTCATGTTGTGCCCTCTGTACACAAACCCAGGAGGAACAGCATGAATTATGCACCACGTAGTGCCATGCAGTGGCCCTTTAACCAATGTTAGATCACAAGAGGGCGATAAATACAGGCAGATCTGTGATTAAAAAATAAATTTTCAAGTATTTCCTGGCAATAAAATTGAAAACTGACACAGAAAATAAAATTTTTAAGAAAAAATATAGTCAAAATGGACTCAGTAGAAATAGACAAGCTCAACTATCTTTAAACCACTAAAATTATTGAATTCGTAGCTATGAATCACTACCACCCCAACCCTACCCAATACACACTACACACATCAAGTCCAGACTGTTTTACAAATTAGTTCTAACAAACATTCAAGAAATAGATAATTTCTCTATTAAACAACTTCTATAGAACAGAATAAGAGTAAATGGTCCTTAACTAAATTTGTGAGGGTAGTTTATACAACTTTCCAAATAAGTTTCATTCATGACCTTAGAAGTACAAAATCCGAAACAAAATATTAACCTGTTAATTACAGCAATGTGTAAAACTGGATGATACATCAGGACCAGGTTGAGTAGTTCATCTCAGAAATGCAAATTTAGCTCAACATTAGAAAAATCTATCAGTAGCAATTACCACTAATAAAGGAAGAAAAGCATTTGATAACATTTAATATCTTGCAGTTATAAAAGCTCTCAGCAAACTATTAGATTAAGGGCATCTATCCCGAACCATATTTAATGTTATATTTAATTGTCAAGTGTGAAAATCATGCCTTTTTAATTCAGAAATATGACAAGGATTCTTGCTATTGGTACTTCTGTTCAACATCTTATAGTATGTTGTAGGACAGTAAGACAGAAAGGAAGACAAAGAAGAGAACAAAAGGAATAGAAGGCATAAGGTTTGAAAAAGGAGAAACAAATCATAATCATTCACAGATGATATGACTATGTACAAAGAAAGGATTGAAGAATTTATGAAGTTTTATCATTAACAAGTGAGTTTAGCAAGGCTGGTAGGTTAAGATTACTATATGTATTAGTCAGGGTTCTCCAGAGAGACAGAATCAATAGGATACATTATAATTATATGAGAGGGATTTATTAGGGAAATTAGCTCACGTGACTATGAAGAAAAGTCCCACTAGGCCGCCTATAACTGGATGCCTGTAGCGTGTCTCAGTCCAACTCCAAAGGCATCAGAACCAGGGAAGCTGATGGTGTCCTTGGTGTAAGTTCTGGAACCCAAAAGCTGAAGAGTCTCGAGCTCTGATGTCCAGGAACAGGAGAGAAGAGTGTAGCCCAGCTCCAGCAGATGCAGAGAGAGCTTCACCTCTGTCCTCTGTCTTTTGTTCTCTGGGAACCCTCAGCGGATTGGATGGTTCCCGCCCGCACTGAGGGTGGGTCTTTCCCACCCAGTCCACTCAGACTCTCATACTAATCTCTGCTGGAAACCCCCTCATGGACTCACCTGAAAAGAGAGCTTTACCAGGTTTCTCAGCACTCCTTCATCTACCAAGTTGACACCTAGAATTAACCTTCACACTAGATGTAAGTGAATTACATTAGGCTGAAAACGTAATTAAATTATAACTACCATTTGTAACAGTAATGAAAAACAACGTACCTAGAAAAATTATTTTTTAAACTGATGTTTGACCTTTAGAAAGAAAATTACAAAGTTTATTTGAGAACTCAACAAAACGCATATAGAAATATAAAGAGCCTAGAATATGTAAAGCACTCCTGAAGAAAAAGAAAATGTGTAGATCTTGACCTACAGTTATCAAAACATGATAAAAGCTACAGTAATCAAGGCAGTGTGATATAGAAACAAAGATAGACAAGTAAAAATACAGTACCCCCTCCCCTTATCTGCCATTTCACTTTGTGCTGTTTCAGTGACTCACTGTCAAGTGTGGTTTGAAAATATTAAGATATTTTGAGAGAGAGAGAGACCATATTTATGTAACTTTTATTACAGTATATCATTATAATTGTTATATTTTATTATTATTTACAGTTGTTAATCTCTTACTGTGCCTAGTTTATGAATTAAACTTTATTATGGGCATGTATGTATAGGAAAAAATATGGTATATGTAGGGCTTGGTATTTGCAGTTTCAGGCATCCACTGGGGGTCTTGGAACAATTCCTCCACGTTAAAGAACCCAGGGACAGACAATTGTAAGTGATGACAGGCTTGGTGTTACAGTTTGGTGAGGGAATGCATGGGGTGCTGTGACAATTGCATATGCTTATTGGGGGGCTAAAGGGGAAAATTATTTCTGCTTCTTACGCCACACCCCAAAATCAAGGATTTGTGAACTTGCATGTGAATTAAAAAAACTTTGGTGAAAGGCAAAACTTTAAAACTGTTAGGAAAATGTATAAGAGAATATTGCCATCAATTTGAAATGAGGAAATATTTCTTAAAGAGGACACAATCCAAACAAACCATAAAGGCAAAGACAGATAATTAAATTATATTAAAGTTAAGACCTTTTATTTATCAAGACATCAAGAAAATGAAATGTCTGAATCTGTGATATAAAATGACACAAGATTTACTTCTGTATCCAAAATGTATAAATAACTCCTAAACACTGCTAAGAAAATGGCAAACAATTTAGTACTAAAAAGACAAAAAAGTATATGGATAGACATTTCAATAAAGAGGAAGATTTTCAAGATGTTTGTAAACTGATTGGGGATTCACAAAGTGCTCGAGAGAGAAGGGTGGAAGATTACCTGATGAGCTATTCACAAACAAGTCCAAAGAAGTTGTGCCTTATTTGTCCTTGAAGAGAAGTATCACCTTATTCATGTGATTAAGTATTAGTGATTAATAGGTACGTTTAATGGGAATGTTTTTTGCCAAAGAAGGAAGTACGTATAAGACTTTACAGAACCCTGAATTTCCTCTACCGTGTGAAAATACATCTACCACATAAGTTGACTGTAGGCAGTGATTTTGGATTCTGTTCTTATAAAAAGTTTTTCCCAACATTTACAAAGGAGACAATTGGCTAATGTACTGTGAAAAAGTTTTGGATTATAGTTCTGATATGGGTTGGGTGTTTTGTTTGTGTCATTGCACTTTTTTTTTTTCCATTAAGGAGAGCAGTATGCAAGAATGGAATTTCAGCAAACTCACTTCACTCTGCCACTAACTTAATTGGGTGATATTTCTTCATCTTCTAAAATAAGATCAAGATTCTTAACTCCCTTCACGCTTTAAATTTTCAATGATAACATATGATATTTATTTTCTGCTGCTAAAATCAGACCTATTTAGTGATTAACTGAACCCTCCATGTAAATATCTCAGACCTGTTTTTCAAAGTACCTATCAAAAATTGCTTGAGATTTCCGGTCAAGATGGCAGAATAGACGGTCCTCAGTGTCACTCTCTCCCACAAATCAACCAATTTACTGCTATAAAAATGTAATATCAGCCAAGGTGGGGCCATTGGAGCTCAGGGGAAGAGGAGGAAAGACCTACGGAGTTCATGAAGGCAGGAGAAGCCACGATGAGAGAAAGAAAAAACTGCTCAAGGCTGGAGCTGCTGAGTATGTGGAGCAGGAGCCGGCAGAAGCCACAGCTGTGCCCTACAGATGGAGTTACTTGGAAGCAGCAGGGAGAAAAGGAGCTTGGTGGCCCCCAGGACAGCAAGACCACTAATAGGGTTCCTGTGGACCCATACAGGAGCAAGGAGCCAGAACAACTGTAAAAAGGGGAGCCACTCAGAGGCCAGTGAGTCATCGCAAGGGACCAGCACAGGGCCCATCCCATGGGAAGTGTTTGGAGCATGGCAGTGGGGGAGACGAGCCCGACAGGAGGACACTGGGACACAGCAAGGACAGCCGATCCACCCCCCAGTCAGTGAAGGACCACTCAGAGGAGACTGGTTGGGAATGCAGAATTGCATGGGGTGCAGTTTGATGAAAAAAACTCAGGCACAGATCAGAGTTTCTACGCAACCCAGATCCACTGGGTCTCTGGAGAGCTGGAAGTACCTATGACGTCAACCATTAAACCCTGAGCTACACAAAAAGCCTTCCCTAGGGAAACAGCAGCAAAGCAGCAATTTAGCTCAACCACACAGCTCAAGTACTGGTTCCCACAGCAAGTTCCCCCATTCTAGAAGAAAGCAACAGACAAATATTAGTTCTGGCCCAGACACACCACCAGTGCCTGGGGGCCTGCCTGGGAATTGGAGGCTTGGAGCTGGGGACCAGACCCTACTCCCACATCCAGGCACACTGCAGCAGCACCTTGGGGCCTGCCTAGGGACCCGAGGCATGGAGAAGGGGACCAGACGCCCCTCCCACAACCAGGAACACCGTGCCAGCACTTTGGGTCCCACCAGGGGCCCAGGCATGGAGCCAGGGAATGGATCCCCACACAACCAGGCACACCGCCAGCACCAAGGAGCATGCCAAAACCATCACCTCCATGTGGGTGGCCCACCACAACCACCACTGTAACCATGGCTACCACAAAAGTGGCTGGACACTACAACCACCATGCAGATGGTCTGCCAGCCACTGGAGGGCATTGACACAAGGAGAGTCACCAACAGAGACCAAAAAAAAGAAGATGTCTCTCTCCACAAAGCCCATTCCAGAGTGACAGAAGAAGCATCTGTTCTATGATAATACTGGGAGACCTGAACACACCTCTCTGTATTGGACAGATCATCTAGGCAACAAATCAACAGAGTAACCATTATTCTTTCAGAAGGAGAGAAGAGATCTAGGGTAATTGGGGGGGCAGAGAGAGGGGGATGGGGAGAGATTGGACAAGGGGCATAAAGAATAAGTACAATTTGTAACAATATACATACTAGTAATATTGATTTGATCAACATATGTCAACACTGAATCCCAAAAATATGTATAATCAATTATGATTCAATAAAAAACTGTACATGTATATTTTTCAATTCTTATTTGATTAATGATTATTGATGATTCACTTAAATAATTGTAAGCCATCCTTCAAAGTTAATGTGCTCCAATATTTCTTCATCAGAAATAATATTTTACTAATGTAGAATGTTTAGGCTGAACAGGAATGTGAACCTTCAAAAGATAAGTTGCAGATTGATTGGAGTTTGAAATACATTAAAGATGACAATATATTATCATCTTTGAAATAGATTGTATGGGCAAAAAATATATTGAATATTAAATAAAACACAGATTAATTGAAAACATTTTACTTTGACATTTATCTTTCATTTTTGAAACAAATGATCTTCATATTATTCATTGATTTATGTGTTTACTTCTTAAAGTACCTAATATGACCAAGTACCTAACATTGTCATATGACTAAGTGTCTAACATTTTCAAGGGACTAAGTTTGGAAGATATGAAATGTCCTCAAAAAACAAAATTCAGCCATGTGTGAGGGTCCTACAAAATGTTCATGGAAAGATTTATATTATCTTTTAATTCTATTTTTCCACAAACGTTTTGTAGGACCCTCAAAGATGACTGAAACAATGTTTTCATAGCCAACACATTAAATTACGAATGGCCTAAAAATGCTTCATAAGTAGAATTCTTTTTAGTAGTTTAGCTTATTAGCTAAGTAAGACAGCATGTTATCAAAGCAGAAAGTATATTTAAAATCTAATATTCAGAAATACTGCCATTTGCAACAACATGGATGGACCTCGAGAGAATTATATTAAGTGAAACAAGTCAGGCACAGAAAGAGAAATACCACATGTTCTCACTTATTGGTGGGAGCTAAAAATTAATATATAAATTCACACACACACACACACACACACAAAACCGGGGGGGGGGGGGGAGAAGATATAACAACCACAATTACTTGAAGTTGATACGACAAGCAAACAGAAAGGACATTGTTGGGGGGGAGGGGGAAGGGAGGGAGGTTTTGGTGATGGGGAGCAATAATCAGCCACAATGTATATCGAGAAAATAAAATAAAATAAATAATAATAAATAAAATCTAATATTCATATCTCTGTGCGTCAAGTTAAATAAATTATTAAACTACTCAAAAAAAATGCAATTAAAAAATGGGCAAAGCACCTGAACAGACATTTTTCAAAAGAAGATATACAAATGGCCAACAGGTGCAATGGAAAAATTCTCAACATCACTAATCATCAGGGAAATGCAAATTAAAACTACAATGAGATATCTCACTCCAGTTGGAATGGCTATTATCAACAAGGCAAAAAATAACAAATGCTGGTGAGGATGTGCAGAAAGGGATTCTCCTAGATTGCTGGTGGGAAAGTAAATTGCTACAGCCAATGCAGAAAATAGTATGGAGTTTCCTCAGAGAAATAAAAATACATCCGCTCTACGTCATAGCTGTCCCCCTACTGGGTTCACACCCAAAGGAAATGAAAACAGTATATCAGAGACACACCTGAACTCTCATGTTCATTACAGCACAATAGCCAGGAGACGGAATCAACCTAAATGTCCATCAGTGGCTGAATGGATAAAAAAATTGTGGTATAAACACACAATGGAATACTACTCAGCTATGAAAGAAAAATGACGTCCTATCATTTGCAGCAACTTGGATGGAACTGGAAACCATCATGTTAAATGAAGTAAGTCAGGCACAAAAAAACAAATACTGTGAGATATCTATCACTCATACGTGGAATCTAGGGAAAGAGTGGTTCTCATAGAGGAAGGGTGTCGGTGGAAGGAGGAAAGTTGGTGGACTAATGGACACAAAACTCTGCTGTCCACCCCAAGTGAATCATTGTACACTGTAAGCATGTACTGAAAGAACATTCTGTACCCCACCAATATGTACAAATAAATGTTAAAATATTTTGAATTTTAAAAAAAGATGCCCCTTCCTTGAACATTCTGTAGTTTGGGTGTGCTAACTTGTCTCCATGAAGGCAATGGCTTTGTGGGTCTCAGGCCATGATGGGTTAGAGAGCTTCCAACTGAATCAGTCTCAGCTGCAGGGATCAAGTGGTTGGGGCACAGCTTAACTCCTGTGTAAGCAGCAGCCTCCTACGCTGCAAGATGAGTTGTCTTACCTTCACAGAGTGCCTTCAGTGTTTAAAAAATTTGAAAGGGGGCTTAAAAGGCATCTTAAAGCTGGACCTCTTTGTTCTACTGTTGATTCTGTTCATGATTCATTGAGATTCTTTAAGTACTAAGCACTACACTAGCAGGTGGTTATACAAGGGTACTTCAAAAGTCCATGGAGAAATAGAATTAAAACATAGTACTAATCTTTCCATGAAGTTTTGAAGATGCCTCCTACAGTAGTGACCAAAGCAGACTTGCTCCCTGCCCTCAGGGAACTTGCAGTGTAATGGGTGAGGCCCAAGACGGACAATGAACAAGTCTGTAAACAAATGTATAATCACAAATGGTGATCAAGGATTTGCAGGTTAAGAACAGATGCTCTAAGAAAGGAATTAATCTACTTTAAGGTGGGTGGACAGGGGAGGCCTCTTGGAGGACCTGATATTCATGATGAGAAATGAAGGTGAGAAGGATTCAAATAAGCAAAATGTGGGAGGAAAATATTTGGGCAGAGGAAAAAGTGTGAATCAAGGTTGGGAAGCCAAGTAGTTTATTGATAAGAGCAGATGCTGTGGTCATTCTATGCCTCAGAATCCACAGCAGCTAAGATCCTGGGAGGTCTTAATATTTTATATTTCCATTCGTCAGCTATTTTTAATATAACAGAATGGAGTACTAGTTATTTATTATCTAATAAAAACTATCTGATGCTTGCAGTAACTTATGTAGCTACAGTATGAACCGAGCAATGGTATAAAATGGGGGGACAGAGGTTAATGGGATCACCCTGGCAGCCCCTTCAACCTGAACAGGTGGGAGCCTCTTCCCGTAACACGTCCCCCACCCCCACGATTCTGACAGGTATCCATCCTCGGTCCCTTTTCTGTCCCCACAAAACACTGGCAAAGCCCTGTTTCAACCCTCACCATTCTACCATAATAAATTCCCCTTTAGCCCCTGCCTTTCTTTTTATAAAGAAACCTTGTCAGAGTAGCTCGTTAGTGTGCGGGGGGAACTGGCCTTGTAGACAGTGGGTTCAAATCTTGACTTTTATTCATTGCCTGAGTGATTTTGGACAATAACTCAATCTATGTGAAATTCAATTTCCCCATCTGGATAATAACTGTAGGAGAAGCCACTTTATAAGGCTGTTGTAAGGATTTAATTAGGCAACGTATGCAAATGGCTTAGCACATAGTAGATGTTCAATGAAACAAAGGAAACAAGGGCTAGTTGTGTCACCCAAATACATCCAGGCCGAGGCCGGCCTGTGGCTCACTCGGTAGAGTGCGGTGCTGATAACACCAAGGCCACGGGTTCGGATCCCTATATAGGGATGGCCGGTTCGCTCACTGGGTGAGCGTGGTGCTGACAACACCAAGTCAAGGGTTGAGATCCCCTTACCGGTCATCTTTTTAGAAAAAAAAAAAAAAATACATCCAGGCCTCTTACAGCCAAAGCACCCTAGAAACACAGAAAGCAGAATTGTTAATTCACCAAGACTGAGGAAGCCTGCCAGGCATGAGAGGCTGGACAGTCCCAAGCTTTGTTACTGGGTATACTGACTGTCATGCCATCAACAGACACCCTCTACCTATGCCACCCTTGGATGGCTGCCATGGGGAGAGTGTGTTTCTGAGAAGTCCAGGGTTTTCCTGACTCTACATGCTGGATTTTATCCACCACAACCTCAGAGATGAGGACTAGGACAGACTGAGCCCTGAATCACTGTACCCAGGACTCCTGACCAGAAGACGCTAAGCATGATCTTGTAGCAAATATCAATAGTTTGAGTAAATGTAGGCCTGGAAAAGGAGGAGAGAAAGGAGGAAGCAGAAAACTGGTAAAGGGCCATAAAAATGATTATGTTGTGTAACGTGCAATATCCTAATTATCCTGATCTGAGCATCCCATGTTGCACACAAGTATTGATATTCAACTCTGTACCCAAAGAGATGTGCAATCAATTATGTTTCAACAAAAAAGTAAAAATAAAAATAAATACTTTGAGTAAACGGATAAACAAAATGTAGTATATCCACATAGCGGACTATTATTTACGAATAAAAAGGAGGTACTATATACTGTCCATGCCACAGCATGGCTGAGCCTCAAAGACTTTATGAGGCTCAGTACCAGGAACCAGACAAGAAAGCACCACATTCATTATGATTCCTTTTACATGAAATGGCCAGAAAGGGTGAATCTATAGAGACAGAAAGTAGACTGGTTGCCTGAGGCTGGGGGTAGAAATGGGGAAATGACTGTAAATGGGCATGAGTTTGACACTGGGGGGTTGGAAATATTGTAGCATGAGATTGTGGTGATTGCAACACAATTCTATAAGTATATAAAAAATATTGAATTAAAACAGGTGAATTTATGATATGTAAACTGTACCTCCACAAAACCCTTCATTAAAAAGTTAATTAATAAAAACATGAATAGTTCTCAGTCTCACTTTGGGCCTCGACCTAGAGGCAGTGATTTCCTGAAGAGAAATTACCTAAATCCCACTGCTCTGCAGCCTTGGCCTGGGTACCCAAATGCAACTCACCTTTAGTGTCCAGAAGGACACCCAAAGTGGGCTGCAGTGGCAAATGTTCCAAGGGCATGAAGAATGCTCAGAAATAGGCTTGTCACCTTAGACAAGCTAAGGAAGTAAAGGGCCTCTAGTTGGGATTTAATTGTCAGGTTTTAATGACAGGAATTGGTCAGCTGTTGTACACAGTATGAATTCCATATCCCCAGCCCCCAAAACATTAATATTTCTTTCTAACAAGTGATGAGATAAAGAGAGGGCTAGCTGGTTTGCTCACTTGGGAGAGTGTGGTGCTGGTGACACCAAGGTCAAGGATTCGGATCTGCTAACTGGCCAGCTACCAAAAAAAAAAGAACTAAAGAGAATAAAATGTTTTTCAGTATTGCTATGCTGCAAGATGGATGAAAACCCTGCTAATTGCAAGTGGGAGTGACAGGGGCCATCAAACTTCTCAGTCCCCAGCTAAGAAACACTTTTCTTAATTAGTTATTTACCTCTCTTCTTTATTGGTCTGAAAAATATATTGGAAAGAAAATGGCAGAGTGAGAAACTAAAGTCAAGTTCAAGTTTTAAGCGTTTTCTAATTCCCACCTCAGTACTCACTGATTAACCCACAATGGTGTGCAGAATAATGGTTCCCAAAGATGTCTGCGTCCTCACCTCTAGAACCTGCCAGCAAATGGTACACAGCAATGGGAAATTCAGGTTGCACATGGAACTAAGTTTGCTAGCCCACTGACCTCAGGATGCGGAGAGTATCCTGGCTTATCCAGGTGGGCCCAACCTGGTCATAGGGATTCTTGTAAGTGCAAGGAAGAGTCAGAGGAAGAGATGTGAAGACAGAAGCAAAGGTCAGAGTGACACGAGGAAGGGCCCTGAGCCAAGGACTGCAGGCAGCTTCCAGAGGCTGGAAAAGGCCAGGAAACTGATTCTCCCATAGAGCCTCTAGAAGGAATGCCCAACAACACTTTGATGTTAAGATTTCTAACCTTCAGATCTGTAAGGTAATACCTTTGTGTTATTTTAAGCCACTAAGTTTGTGTTAGTTTGTTACAGCAGCTTTAGGAAACAGCTGCAGTGTTTTAAAAAATGAATGAATTATCCTCAGAAGGACTTCAGATTTAACCTTCAGGTCTGTCAGCAAACTTTACTTCCACAAGGACACTTCAAAAAGCTCATGGGAAAGATCCATATTATCTATCAATATTTTTCCAGGGACTTTTTGAAGTACCTCTGTAGACACACAGGAGAAAGTCTTATTAAGAGGCTGTTGGGAAAAGGGGCTGCTGACCCTGCTTTCCCACGCTGGCATGGGAGTGTGGGCTGCAGGCGTGAGTCTGCGGTGCAGCTAATCAGTCACAGGCCAAGTAGTTGGTCAACTTGAGACATTAACATGACAACGAGGGTTGATTGAGACTGAGTCACATTGAGGCATCAGAACCACAAGCTGTTTACTTAACAATTATCTTAGAGAAGGCATTAAGTTAGCACTGACTATTTTACTGAAAGTCGAGGCCAGATTGAAGTGTGTCCACACTGGGCTCACCGCACCCAGCCCAGGGAATTCGCTACAGGGCCAGCCCTGGGCCGCGAGTGGGGGTGACACGCCTGGCCTCTCTGGGACGCCCGAGCCCCGCGGGCGCCCTGGCCTGTGCCGTGCTGTTCCTGAAGCATGCCGGCCACCAGCGTGGACCCCCAGTACAGAATGGTCCTGTGCATCAGAAGGATTCAGTCCATGACAATGACTCTGAGCCCTACCTTCCTGGACAAATCCTCTCGATGAGGATACCTACCTGTCCAGCTGGTGCATTTCCTTATGCTCTCAGTGAGGCTCCTGGTTCACCGCAGGGGACCCTCCAATTCCATAGCTCACCACGTGCGGACAGCTCAGTAATGGGGACCATCATTTTATGCCTGAGGCTGTTTGGGGGCAGCCCAGGGTTCTGGGGAACATCTATCAGCACAGGTTTGATTTTTCCCTGAAAACCCTGCGTTCTCATCATGGGGGACAAGTGGGTCTCAAGGACAGCAGAGTCAGAATTCAGCACATGGAAGCAGCTACACTCAGCCACCGAGCTCCACCCTCAACAAGGCCCCTGAGATGAACAGCCTGGAGCAGGGCATGGTTGGCCTGCAGATCAGGGATGTTACCACCTCTGCAGTCGAGACGGTGGGCTCCGTTGTCAACAGCGTGGCGCTGACTGGTGTCCTTTCTGGCAAAGGTGGGACAAATGTAAACATGCCAGTTTCAAAACCCACCTCATGGGCGGCAATTGCCAGCAAGCCTGCAAAACCACAGCCTAAGATAAAAGCAAAGACTGGGCCTGTGATGGCAGGTGCACTGCCCCCCCACCCCCATAGAGCATGACATGGACATCGGCACCTGGGACAACAAGGGGCTGCTGTGGAAGGCCTCCGCCCCCCAGCAGACACTGTCCCCTCAGGCTGTCCCCCAGCCCCTGCAGGTGGCTCAGCCTCTCCCAGCTCAGCCTCCCCTTTTGGCCCAAGTCTAGTATCAGAGCCCTCAGCAGCCACCCCAAACCCACCTGGCCACCCCTCACAGGACAAATGCAGCATGTGGGCAGACTGCAGGGAGTGGCAGTGACAGTGACTGTCCTGGAAATACCCAGCCTCGCTCTGCCCCGAGGGTAGACTCCCTTGAGAAACTGAAGGCTGCCCACAGCTTTGAGCCTAAGGAGCGTGATTGGAACCTGAAAAGCAGACGTGTGTCCACAGTCAAGAGCCACAAGGAGGAGGACACCTGTCACTCCATGGAGGGCCCCGTTCGGTGGAGCACTGAGCTCAACCTGCTCGCCAGCATCAATGGGAGTGGCATTTCTGTGGGGCGAGAAGAAGTCCCCCCGTGGACTTTGGCACCAGCGCCGGTCCGGTCTCAGGACAAGTGGGAGGGGAAGTTTGACATGAAGTGGATTTTCATCAAGGACGTGCCAAATAGCCAGCTCAGGCACATCAGACTGGAGAACAATGACCACAAGCTGGTCACAAACTCCCGTGACTCCCAGGAGGTGTCCTCGGAGAAAGCAAAACAAGCTCTGAGACCCATAGTTTTTACAAGCACCACCTCCATCTTCCACAACTTTCCTCACCTGGAGAGGCGCCAGGAGGGGGAGGAGGAAGTGCCCAAGGGACGGCAGGATCGGATGCATGTTCTAACAACTGACTTTGAAAAACGGTTTAAAAATGTATGCTGGGGCGGACACCATGGCTCACTCTGGTGAGTGCGGTGCTGGGAGCACAGCGACACTCCCGCTGTGGGTTCGGATCCTATATAGGGATGGCCGGTGCACTCACTGGCTGAGCACGGTGCAGACAACACCAAGCCAAGGGTGGTGATCCCCTTACCGGTCACGAAAGACAAAAAATAAACAAAAATAAAAAATAAAAATAAAAATGTATGCTGGGTGCTGTCCCCTGGTGTCATCCATGCAGGGCTGGCGGTGTTGCATATTTACCTTTTTTGTAGTTTATTTTTGCCCAAATGGATCTGCATTCATTTGTATTTTCTCTATGTATTATGTAATATCATAGAACTCACTAATGATGGATTTTGGATGTGACTGGTGCCATTGTGCACACAATGAGCACAGGATGGCCGCTGGCCTCTCTTCCATTCCAGTGCCTGGCCCCTCCCCCCTTCCCTTTATGAGAAGCCTCCTGACCTAAACAGAAACCCCTTTTGCTTCTGCAAGGACGCAGTTCTCCACCCCGATCCACATTAGCATAATGCCCCTCCTTGATGGCATCAGCCAGCCCTTGGCACACTACATAAGCTCTACAACCCCCACACCTGGTGCTGTCCCCCATTTTCAGGGCAGCCCCGGGCTGCCTGCCACTTTGAGCACAGCCCGGCAGATTTTCTTCCTTTAATAAAGCTTGAATGGTACCTGGCATCTCGGCTCACTTTCTTTCAACTAATAAACTAATCAGTTTATCAATCAGACTGATCTGATGTGAAATATAAGTATCCTTAAAAACAAACAGAACAAAAAATCTTATTCATCCCAAAGGTTTTTGTTTGTTTGTTTTTTAAATTTTGGCAGAAATTATGTCCTTGTTCTTATGTCCACAGTCATTTAGTATCTCTATATGAGACTTTATATTTCTCTCCCCTTTATGCCTTTATAGCAAACATAAGAAACCATGAGTCGTTTGGTCATTTAGAGTATCCTGTTAAATCTCTTCAAAATACTGAAATTAAAAGGTTAGTGATCACTTTGTTCATCTGGTTTTCCATTTTTTATTAACTGTGTTATCTGTCTAAAGTACTAATCTACCCATTTGATTTTTCTACTAGACAGATAAATTTTAAATTTCAAATTTGGTGAAGATGATTTTGTTCTCTTGGAAGATTATCCTTTCATGATCAGTTGCCCACACCAAGGGGCTGCTGTGTCCCTCACTGCCCCATTGTCTGATCCATCTGGTTAGTGATGGGGTTCAACGTGCAGAGGATTTGGAAGACGTTTTAGGTCTGGTTCAGTGTTCATGCATTCTTAGTTGTTTGCAGATCATTTTAAATTTCTCCCTTTTCCTTCACTTGAGAATCCTAATGCTGAGATACGGTGACCCCCACTTTCATGACATATGCAATTTGCTTCTGTGAAACTGCTGTGTGACAAGTTAGATTAATTAAGTTTAAATAGTGTTTGAATTGCTTAAAAATGTTATTGTTTAAAACTCCCCCTCAGCTCTTTAGCCTCCTTAACAGAAGTTAAAAGCTAAATATTAGCCTGCACTTAGAGAAGTTTGAATTTTGTTTGCTGCTCCCCCACCCAAGCTGCCCCTGAGCGATTAACTGGCTTCTGTTATCAGTTTGCACTAGGCCTCCCCACACCCCCTCCTCACACCAGGGGGTATGTGTGTATGTGTGTAACCATACGATAACTATAAGTGTGTGACTATTTGATAATTTTAACTGTGTGACTAATGTAAAAATGTGCCTTTTAAAAAACCCTCTAAACTTCAAGTCAGGGCTGCTCCCTTCCAAGATTTTCTTGGAGGGACAGTTGCCGGCCAGCCAGTAAAGACCCCCTTTTAAATTCTCAATTGGGTATTCTGGTTCCTTTTCCATGTGGCAGCCTCACAACAATGCCATCTTAAGTTCTTATACCAATAATGCTGAGTTTTAAATGTAGAATCTGGTGGTACAGACAGTGTGGTGGGTGATGTCTCCAATTGTAAATTTCACTGTGTCTAATCTTTTTCTTCCTGTTGAGTGGGTAAAAAAAAAAAAAGCAAAAAACAGCAACAAAAAAACTTTTAGAAAATGAATTTGCTGCCATGTTTTGTGGAATGAGGGACCATTGAAGAATTTGCCACCACTCTGAGTTTGAGTTGAAGCATGAAAATGGTGCTCACACCTAATGCTCTAGCAAACAGAACCTGCACGTGCCATCGTAGAGGATGTTCCTGTCTTAGAGAGCACGTACCTTCTGAAAACTACTCCAAAAGACCCTCTGAGTCAAAGTTCATGCTGTATTATTTTGTATTATTTTGACTTGTACTTAGAATGGCTCACTTTCTCTGAACTGTTGCTGCCTATATGGAGTCATGGACAACATCAGATAACTTTCCTCCAGGAGTACACAAGCCTTAAACAACACCTGTTTAGCAAAAAAAGAAAGAAAAAAAATCTGACTACCCTAACTTTGTTTCTGGTTTTAATTTCTCTCTATATGATGATCACAATCTCCATCTTCAGCTTAACTCTAATATATCCCCCAATCCACTCATCCACTTGATATTTCCTCTAAAGACATCCTAAATTCAACATGTCCAAGGCAGTCCACCAGCTGTGCTCCACCAAACTCATATTCTAGCATGTTTTATTCCCTGATTTATGGGATTCCCAATGAGAGAAATAAGAAAATCATCTTGAATTCTTCTTGCTGTTGTTTTGTTTTGTAATTCCTAAACTTGTCTGGAGTCTGCTCTCACCTTCTCATACTCCTTGACACTGCCACAGCCACAGTCAAGTTCGAAGTCCTCAGCTCCACTCTCCAGGACCACTGTCACTGCTTCCTCATCTACCTTGAGGCATGCACAGGTTTGGTGCAACCCAAACCATAGAAAAAAAATTCTGACATGCACATCTAACCATTTCACCTCCCTTGTAAGACTAATCCATTACTTTCTATCACCCATTTAGAGTTAAGGCCTTCAGCAACTTGGCTCATGTCTTTTTGGTTTTATGTTAGAGTTGAACACATATGATTGCTTCCCCAGCATTTCAGAACAGCACTCAGTTTCATCCTGTAAATCCACATGCTGCTGGGAAAGCTGACTTAACCCCTGCCCTGGAATGGAATATACAACTTAGCCACATAAATATTATTTTAAGAGTGGACATGTGACCTCTGCTAGTTGAATCAGAATGGATCCAGGACAATTGCTGGAAATGCTTGCACAAAGGTTCTGGATGGTGTGGTAGAAGGACAGAGGTCTGGAATCTTAGAGCTCAATTCAGCACCAGGATGTGTTACCGACAGGTCAGGCTCAGCTTTCCCTTTTGCCTTAAACAAATGACCTGAAAGTCCAAAAGTTGATGCAAGGATTGGAAGGTTTATTCAGATTACCAGTACTCAACTAAATGTCTAACCAACCAAACAAAGAGAAAGGAGGAGCAGTGGGTTCCAGTTTAGCCCAGTCCTAATTGGCAGGGCCAACCTATTCCATTAATAGTAATTGATAAAAGCAGTTCTCCTCACTGTTTTCAGCATAAAGAAGAAAAGTATCGACTAGATTTAAATCAGAAAAACAAAGCATAGCCAGGAGCCCTCCAGGTTGCACTTATACAGAAGTGGATACAATCCAACCAAACAGAAGAGGGCTCAGAAAACCAGAGAATAAAGCATTGCCTTGTCAGAATTTAGGCCAGAGACTCCAGGAGAGATCAACCAGCAGCAGAGACCTGGGAGCAAAATAGTCCCAGTGGCCACTTGCCTCTTGCAGCTAGAGTCTTCTCTGGTGCCCAAAGCTCTCCAATTTTTGCCAGTGATTAAATTAGGCTCTCAGATTCCAAAGTCATAGAAATGAACAATGTACCCAACAGTGAAGCAAGCAACACTTTATTAAAAGAGGAGATAGACTTATGCATAAGGGAGGTAGCATCAGTAAAGCTAGACCCCCGAGGGGAGCTGTTCAGGGTCTTTTATAGGGGAAGAAGTTAAGGGGTATAGGCCAGCATCACTGGAGGTGGTCTGTTCTATTCTTCCTGGTTGCATCATGGGTGCATGCTCAGTAGGCAGTGGTGTTCATCATTGTCACCCCAGGAGGGTCATTGTAGGAGTCACCTTGATGCTTTGTGTGCAGGGGGGAATTCCTAAAGGGGTCTTAAGGTTAATCTGTAACTTTTACAATTATAGTAAACAAGCCTTGGGGAGGGGTTTTGCAACTCAGTAAATATCTGTTTTCTCTCTTATCTCAGTCTATTTTGTCAGGGCAGCCCATGGGGTAATCATTTGCCCTGAAGGGTCTCATGACTGAGGAGTGGAAAAGTAACAAAGTGTCCTCTGCAGGGAAAATGGAGTCAGCTTGGTTCACAGGCCTAGCCTTACTCTGCTTCAGATGGAAGCCAGCTGAGGGCAAATCTGGACAAACCTGTGCCCTAGGATAAAACCATGAGCTCCATATGAAACTATGCTGGAGGATATTACCTTGGGCATTTCCAATTATGAGAGTAAATAAATGCCCTTCATCATCTAATATAGTTAAATTGGAACTTGTATAAATAAGTAGATACTTCATATTCATGGACTGGAAACTTCAATATTGTGAAGATGTCAATTCTTCCCCATTCCCCACTTGGTCTATAGATTCAACACAATCCCAATCAAAATCCCAGCAAGCTATTTTGTAGCTATTGACAAACTAATTCTAATGTTTATATGAAAAGGCAAAAGACTCAGAATAGTCAACATGACACTGAAGAACAAAATTGGGGACTGACACTGCCAGATCACAGGATTCACTGTAGAGCTACAGGACAGTGCACTGTCAGTGAAAAAACAGACACGCAGATTGTGAGACAGAAGAGACAGCCCAGAAATAGAACCACACAGATACAGGCAACTGATCTGACACAGAAGCAAAGGCAATCCAGCAGAGAAAGGATAGTTTCTCAACAAATTGTGCTGGAAAAATTGGATTTCCACATGCCAAAACAAAAGAAGAAATCTAAACACAGCTCTTCATACCTGTCACAAAAGTGATCTCCAAATGAATTATAGACAAGTGTTAAACATCATGCCATAGGGCTGGCCAGTTAGCTCAGTTGGTTGGAGCGCAGCCTTGCAACCCCAAGATCATGCGTTTGGATCCCCACACCAGCACCCCCTCCCGTTAAACTCCAAAAAAATGAATAAACATAATACCATAAAACTTCTATAAGAAATCATAGGAGAAAATTTTGGTATAGCCCCAAAAGCACATTACATGACAGAAAAAAGAAAGAAGTGATGTTAGACTTTATTAAAATTTAAAACGTCTACTCTGTGGAAGACACTGTTAAGAGAATCCAAAGACAAGCCAAAGTAAGGGAGAAAATACTTGCAAAACACATTTCTGATGAAGGACTTGCCTCTAAAACTACAAAGAATTCTCAGAACTCAACCATAAGAAAATATCCCAGTGTTCCCTCCCACACTGGCCAGGCATGAAAAAGAAAATAGCCCAATTAAAAAATAGGTTGAGCAATCTAAACACCTCACCAAAGATGATACAGGAATGGTAAATTAGCATATGAAAAGGTGCTAATCATCATTTGTCACCAGGAAATTGCTGATTACCACAGCGAGGAGACAAGACTCCACACCTACTGGAATGGCTAAAATCTTAAACACCGACAAGGACAAGTGCAAGGGGGCATGCAGAGCAGGAGGGAGTCTCACTCACTGCCTGTGGGAATTAAAGTGGCACAGCCACTGTGGAAGGCAGTTTGGCACCATCTTGCAAAGGTAAAGGAAGTCTCACCATTCCACCAGCAACCTTATTTACCCAATTGACTTGAAATCTTACTCTCACACAAAATCCTGCAAAAGAATGTTTAGACCAGCTTTATTCAGAGTTGCCTAAAACTGGATGAATAAGCAGATTGTGGTCTAGACTGAAAGAAAGTGAGCCGAGATGCCGGGTACCATTCAAGCTTTATTAAAGAAAGAAATCTGCTGGGCTGTGCTCAAAGTAGTGGGCAGCACAGGGCTGCCCTGGAAAGGGGACAGCACCAGGTGTGGGGGTGGTAGAGCTTATACGGGTATGTTGGCACCAAGAGCTGGGTGATACCATCGAGGAGGGGCATTGTGCTAATGTGGATCGGGGTGGAGAACTGTGTCCTTGCGGAAGCAAAAGGGGTTTCTGTTTAAGTCAGGAGGCTTCTCCTAAAGGAAGTGGGGAGAGGAGGGGAGGGGGTGGGCGGTGCCATTTTGTACTTGGGCTTGTCTAAAGTGGTGCTGATTATGTTGCAGATCTATTACAGACATACTATGAAATATAATTCAGTGATGAAAAGGAAGTCACGAAAAGACATGAAGGGATCTTCACTGCATGTTGCTAAGTGAAAGAAACCAGCATGAACAAGTTACATGTTGCTTGGTCCACCTCTAAAGCATGTTGGAAAATAAAAAACTATAGAGACAGCCAGGTGATCAGTGGTCACGAGGGGTTCTGAGAGAAGAGATGACAGATGAACTGATGGAGAACAGGGGATTTTTGTGTGAGAAATGCCCTCACCCATCCAAGGCCAAAGGACGGACACAGAGACACAAGGTACAGTGAAGGGAGACTTTAATTATGGCCTTGCAAGTTTCAGGTGTCTGCTAGGCAGGCACCTGGAAAAGGGCTGCTGCAAGCAATTTATTTCCTAGTGCACAAGTCCCTGCCCCCACCTCTTCATTCGTCCCTGTGCACAATCTTCCCAGATGACGTCTAAGAGTACCCCAATTTACTACCCCCTTATAGGAAACTTCTTTGTCTGAGGGCTCAGGACAAGCCCGCAAAAAAGGCCCACCCAAAACCCTGTGAAAGGATAAACATTAGGAAATTAAGAGAACAATGAAGGGCTATTAACTCATTACCATCTCAAGGACAAATTTATCTATTCAGCGACCCCCCCCCAGGAATGGGCTGGACTAGTCACACAACTTTCGGGCTGGGCCTGAGTTATTTCTGAAAATGAATCACTTAGATTATTTTCTTAAAATTCCCTCCTCTATTTCTTTTAAGAGTTACTGATTTCATTTTCATTAATAATTTGACATTTTTAGTTTTCTTCAAATTGGCTCTCCTTGTTATAATCTGGGTCGGTTTTTATCAACATGAGGTTATTTGGGGCATAGGTCATGGGCATTCATCTATTAATTATGGCTTGAGTTTCTGTGTTAAGCCTCTGACACAAGGAACAATGTAGCATCCAATTGCTGTTAAAGCTCCAGCTACAATTATAAAGGAAGTTAGGACCGAGGCTACTATTCCCTTCCATTTTCCAAACCATCCTTTTAACTAATCAGTAAATAGATCATTAAGGCCTGTATTTTCAGCCAGTTCATTAGCCAGTGTTGTGAGTCTTGTAATGCTTTAGTAATAGTCCCATCTGGGGCACTATTATTTGGAATAAAAGTGCAGCATTTCCCTCCCAGCATGACACAAACTCCCCCTTTCTCTGCCAGAATCATGTCCAATGTGATTTGGTTTTCCCAAGCCATTTGGCTAGTGACATCCAACTGACTAGCTACTCCCTGAAGGGTGTCCCTAATATGATTAATGAACCTCTGTTGATTGTTATCCAGTCTACATTTTTGTTAATAGTCGACCACCAGAAGAGCATTGAGGCAAATCCTGCAGCTATTTGGTTTCTGGTCTTGAATTCACTGGGAACTCTCTTGGGACTCCTATTGAAATCTACGTATATATTTGAGTTAAATGACCCCTCTAGTGCTCTCTGCTTTCAAGGATGGACACTATTATGTTCAGCTGTGAGATGAAATGCCAAGGTGAATGGAATTGCCAATTGGACTAAAGAACAAGTTCCAATCCATTTGGATGGCAACAGATTACACAAGGTTTTTTTCCTTCCACAGTACCACCAAACATCCCCTTCAGGGGATGTGGAGGCTGGAATAGTTGTAACTCAACTCACCAGAGACATTTAGGATGCAGTACAAGTCAATACATCTCCTAGGGGTTTTATTGAAAATTTCCCCCTTCCTAGAGAGGCAAGAGGAGTGATTCATCACCCCTACAGAGAAGGAAGGGATGACCCCTGGATCTGACCTTCATAGTACAGGGAAAAGCAATGGCTCTTGGTATAGAGCCATCATACAGTGCATTCCCTCTGGGTCTGTATCCCAACCAAGAGGAAATGGAATTACCTGCACCTGTCGCCATCCTGCAGCGCATGTGTAGCAATCGCTCTTCTTCAATGTGTGCACAGGAAATTTAACCCATTCTACCCAGGCATTTATATCCCCATATCCTGTTTCAATCTCCAGAGTCTGTTTCTGATTTTCTAAATTACCACAGGAGAGGACCTAATAAGCATCAAATTGGATGGTTTGAGGCATCGCATTGATAATTGACTTAGTTGCCTCAGGTAGTAATTATCTCCTATATGAATTACCTGGAAAGATTGCCCATGCTCACCCATGTTAAAATCCACCAGATTTGGACCCACATAATCTAAGGAACTGTTTTAGTCCATTTTGTGTTGCTATAACAGAAACACCTGAGACTGGGTAATTTATAAAGGAAAGAGGTTTATTTGGCTTATGATTCTGGGGCAGCTGCATCTAGCATGGGCCTCAGGCTGCTTCTACTCATGGTGGAAAAGTGGCAGCAGCTGGAGGGTACAAGCAGATCACATGGTGACAGGAAGCAAGAGAGAGAGAGAGAGAGAAAAAGACGCATGCCAGGGTCTTTTTAAGCAACAAGCTCTTGCAGTAACTAATAGAGCGAGAACTCACTCATTAATCCTCCCTCCCCCAGGGAGAGCATTAATCCATTCATGAGGGATCCACCCCCGTGACTCCATCAGTTTCCAACACTGCCACATTGGAGATCAAATTTCCACATGAGTTTTGGAGGGGACAACGGCATCCAAACTCCATCAAGAACCTTTCTTAAAGTTACCCTTAAAGACTCTCTCAGCGACCCACACATTTCCCACCAATTTTAGTTCTCGTTTGTGAGGTCTCTAGTCCCTTGACCCTGGTATAGTGAGTCCACCCTTTTCCAGCAGTCCATGCAGCAGTCTCAGTAGTGAGCAGCCCCTGGTAGGGACCTTCCCAGTTGGCTGAAGTTCGTCCACCTCCCAGGTCTTGATCAACACCAGGTCACCAGGATGGAAATGATGGTCAGTGAATTTAAGAAACAGGGACTGAGCAAGAAGCCCTTTTAACCTGAGGGAAGACAAAGTAGACGACATGGCCAGTAGACAGTTTTTAGGAAACTGATCTTCGGTTTTTCCTGTGTCAAAATGTCACCTCTTCTTCCTTAGGTTTCATCCTTATGTTTATTAAGAGTTCCCGGTGGGACCTTACCAAAGGGAACCCTGACCCCCTAATCCTCGTCAAAAGTCATGGGAGGTGTCCCCTGTTCTTCCTTTTCCCATTTGGGGCAATCTCTTTTAAAATGACAAGGTTTTGCACATTTATAGCCCCTGTTGTTTGCTTGAGGTTTTTCTCCTTGAGGGACTCTGTGATCTCTTGACTGGAATCTAAGGTTCTTTTGTCCCCAGTGAGGAGCGTTTGATTCCAGATTCTAACTACTTTTTCTACTGTGGATACCATGATCTTCACTTTTTGTTTTTGTTTCTCATATTCCCTCCTCCCAGACACCTTTTGGGCCTCCCTGAGTAGTGCCTCAATCGGTTTTTCATTCCAACCATCTAATTTCTGTAACTTTATGGTAATATCAGGCCAGCTTGGGTCATCCAGATCTAAGGCAGGGTATTTCCTCATTTGGTCTCTGAGCCTCTGCAAAAAGGCAGAGGGAGTTTCTTTTTCTTGTGGAATATCAAAGGTCTTGGAAACATTTTGTGACCTCAGGGTGGATTCTTTAATTCCTTGGATGATTAACTCCCCAAGGTCTTGCATTTGGGCACTATCTCTGGGATTATTATTATCCCATTTGGGATCCAAATTTGGGAACTTTTGTTCTGCAGACAGGACCCCCTGTCCGGGAAGGTGTCGCCTCTCGCAGATGGACATAGCCGCTCTCCTAACCATTCCTCTTTCTTCCCCTGTAAAGAGGGTGCTCACTATAGACATCATTTCGACCCAAGTGTAATAGCTGGGCCCTAAGAATTGGCTGAACTGTTCCACTAGACCAAAGGGATCCTCTAATAATGATTTTATTTCCTTTTTTAAATTTTTAACTTTGGTATCTGAGAGGGGGGCATTCACAAATCCAATCTCTCCTCCCCATGTGGGGACTTCCCAAAGGGGAAACGTTTTAGAGATTTCCCTAGGATCCCCTGAAGGGAGAGGAAGATTCTCAAGATCTTTCTTTCATTGTTTTAATTCCCTCCTTAGCCTTGGATATGGATCCACAGGGGCTGAGAGCTCAGACTCCGCAGGGCCTGGGGGATTCAGACTCTGCATAGGTCTGAACACTCATCCTGCCCAGAGTCCTTTTGCCTCCCATTCTATGATGCATAAAGAGGAGGAAGACAGGAGAAAGGATCCCAGGGTTCTTTTTTAGGGTCTTTCCCCTTGATTTGAAGAGGAAACATGGGGGTCTCTCCTGATAGCCAGCATAGAGCATAATGCTTCTCCTGGGAGGATGAGGATTTATCGTTAACATAGAGGACAAGGACCGGATAGACCCAGTCCTCCTCTGAGCCAAATTGTGGCCAGAAGACTGAAGGCTTATGGATCGGTTCCTTGGTCCAAATAAAACAACAGTATTTAATCATTTTCTGTTTCCCCTTGCTCCTTATCTGGGAATTCCTCTCCCAGTCCTTTAACATTCTCCCCCAAGGGACTATCTCATGGGGTGTTGGGAAGAATCTACTTAATTCCTCCCTTCCTTGTTTCCCTGGGCCTAGAATTCTTGTTTCCCAATTTCGTTTCAGGTCAGTGTTCCCCAAGTCTGAGTTTTCCCTGAGGTACTCAACCCCCTCTGACTGGAGGTTTCTTGTACACATCAGAACCCACCTCACCTTTCTCCAGCAGTGTCCCTTGTGGGAAAACAGAACCACAGATTGAGACTGCACTTGTTTCATATCTAGGATATGTCTCAGCTGTACACTAGACCTCTGAAAATGCCCAACCACCAAAGCAGTACTTAATAGTCCAATTTTCCTACCTTGAATCACGCATGTGGTTGCCCAGTTGCCATTGTGCCTGCTTTCTTCCCCCCCCCCCCCAGTGTCACTTCTGTCATCCTCAGAATAACAGTCTTGGGTATATCTGTGGTCCTGTGAGCAGCCAGACACCAGGACAGAGCAGGCCACCCAAAATCAGGTTGGATGCATCTTCCACTCTATCAGGGTCCCGGTTCCATAGTTGCAGAAATCCTGGATGAGCCCCCAAATAGTGAGAAATGCTCTCACCCAACCAAGGCCAAAGGATGGACATGGAGACATGAAGTACAGTGAAGCAAGACTATAATTAGGACATTGCAAGTTTTGGGTGTCTGCAGGGCAGGCACATGGAAAAGGGCTGTAGCAAGCAATTTATTCCCTAGTGCACAAGTCCCTGCCCCCAACTTCTCATTGGCCGAGAGTACTACAGGATGCACCATCTTCCCAGATGACATTCAAGATTACCCCAATTTACTACCCCCTTGTAAAAAAAACTCTTTCTGAGGGCTCAGTACAAGCCCATGAAAAAGTCCCACTGAAACTGTGAAAAGAGAAATACTAGGGAATGAAGAACACGATAAATGGCTAGTAACTCCTTACCATCTCAAGAACTTTATCTGTTCAGCAACCCCCCAGGAATGGCTGGGCCAGTCAGACAACTTTTGGGCTGGGCCTGAATTATTTCTAGAAATGAATCACTTAGATTATTTTATTAACACCTTCTCTCAGAGTTGTGCTGCTATAGTGTGCTCTGTGCCTTTTCAACAGCAAGAAAGGATGAGTGAATCTCTGGTGAGATGTTAATTTATTCTTGACTTTTTTTATTACATGAGCTTTATGGCGTGCATGAAGTAAAATGGAAAAGTAGAAATTGGTAAAACAGCTCAAATTAAGTATACATACATAAGATAAAGTTGGCATGCAAAAATAGGAGGTTATGACCTCAGAGTCACCCAAGTTGAGTGAAAATTTGTCTGTTCTTTCTGACATCACGGCAAAAAGGCAGTTAGATTTGTTAAATGATTAGAATAGAACCTGAGAAGCGAGTGCGGTATTCTCATGGGGGATGAAGACTTGCTGGCACCAAGGTCTGAAACACTGTCTTTACAGGAAAGTTTTTCACTACCAAACTGGAAATAAACATTTTTAGTTTTCTGCAGTGGAAATGGTAACCTAGTGCTAAAGGATAAGTTGCCTCATAAGGTTTTTCTGAAGTTTCTGAAATAGTGTGTTCCCAGATAGCTTTTGGAAGGCTGTACTTGATTTATGGACAAAAGGTGGAATTCTTACTTAAATTAGAGTAAAATCTGATAAACATTATCTCATCTTTGCCTCATTTGAATTTTCTACCACGTTCGAAACTACTGTTCATGATCTTCCCCTGGAAATTCTTCTGTGTTCAGTTCTCTCATGACCTCACAGATGGTTTTCTCTTCTTTCCCATGAATTTTTCTACTTTCTTCTCCTTAACATAGCTCATCAGGGTGCTCCATTCTGGGCCCTATTCTTGTCACCGTGCAGTTCTTTTTGAGAAATTCGGTCCTCTGTAGTTTGCACTATTTTTTATCTCCAGCTTGTATTTCTTCCCCAGTCTTTTGACCATAGGTTGAACTCTCTGATGAATGCTTCTTTGTAGCTATCCAAAAGGTGCCTCAAGGTCAACAAATCCAAAATGAAACCCTCATCTGCATCTCTTCTCTTACAGGTGGTATCACTCCCAGCCAGCCAGTGACCCAAGCCACTGAAATGGGATTTCTCCTGCATTCCTCCCTGTTTCTCAGGCCTAATGTTATCCGGTGTCAATTTCTGCTACGTTTGTTTGTTCTTTTTATTTTATTCTAATTCCTGTAGGGGGAGGAGCTGTTGGGACTCACAAACACAATCACTTTTTTCCATTGGAAATGTCATTATTGTCATAACCAAAAGGGTGTGTTTGCTGGCTGATGGCCTGTGCTTTTCACCAGCACATGCGGTGACATGGTTAGGGGTCTGAGGGGAGAGAGCCCTCAAAAGTTAGTGGGACACGTTTGAACAAGGGTCAATAAAAACAGGAGTTACTAGCAATTAGAAACTTTTGCTTCTATAAATTTACGTCTGTGATTCTATCTGTAGTTTTTATTTATATGCCATTGGCCATTTATAGTTCAAAAAGACCTGTCATGTGTTTAAACTTTCTTATAGTTTCTCCTCTGGCTATAATATCTACCACATACAAAATATACTTTACCCCACCCAAGAGCCCTAGAAATCTTTTGCTCTTAAGGCAATGGCTGAATGCCCAACTGAGTCAGGTCCAGTGGCCTGTCATCTGCCCCTCCACACACATAGAGTACATGGTGAAGAGACCGATAATGATCATGGGGGACTCTTCTCTCTAGACAGGGTCTCTGGGAAGGGGAGGCACACATTATTTGGGTGTTCTGTTATAAGCAAAAGAAATGGACTAATACAGTATTTAACATGCATCTCTATAGACAGCATATTGTTGAGTCTTACTTTCCTACAAAATCTAAGTCTCTGCCTTGAGTATTTAGTCTAATTCCATATAACTAATTATTAATAAGGCTGGATTTAGGTTTGCAATTTGCTACTTATTTTCTCTTTGTCTCATCAGCCTTTTGATCCCCTGCTTTTCCTTTCCTAACTACTTTTCAGATAATGAAGTGTTTTTTTAATATTTTGGTTTTGTTGTTCTATTGGCTTTTTAAATAATTAGCATTATTTTTAGTTTGGTATAAAACACATAACATAAAATTTATTATTTGACCTATTTTTTTAAACTTCAAGTTGTGTTAGGTATATTCACACTGTTGTCTAAGAGAAGTTGGGAACTTTTTTAACTTGGAAAACTGAAACTCCATATGCATTACATTGACAACCCTCAATTTCCCCTACTCCTAACCTCTGAGAACCACTATTCTACTTTGTGTATTAAAAATTTGACATCAGTGGGTCCATACAGTATTTGCCATTTTGTGAGTGGCTTATTTCACTTTGCATAATATTCTCAAATTTCCATGTCATAGCATACATTAAGATTTTCTTTCATTTCAAGGCTGAATAATATTTCTTTGTGTGTATATAAATAAAATGTGGTGTGAATATATATAAATAATGGATAAACATTTGGATTGCTTGCACCTCTTAACCTTTTCACTAATGCTGCTAGGAACACAGGTATGCAAATATCTTTTGAGATTCTGCTATCAGTTTTCTTTAAAAAAAAAAAAGGAATGTATAATTAAGCAAGAAAAGAAGAGAGAGAGAGAGAAAAAGAAAATTTGCTCATTGCCAGCCCATAGAATCAGAATAGATTCAGAGGGACTCCACTGCTGCTGCATGGTCAGTTAAAATTTATAGATAGAAAAGTGACCGATGGAGTTTGGATGTGTTGTCCCCTCCAAAACTCATGTGGAAATCTAATCTCCAATGTGGTATTGTTGGAAACTGATGGAGTCATGGGGACGGATCCCTCATGAATGGATTAATGCTTTCCCTGGGGGGGGGATTAATGAGTGAGTTCTCGCTCAATTAGTTCCTACGAGAGCTCGCTGCTTAAAAAGACCCTGGCACCTTCTCTCTCTTTCTTGCTTTCTCTCACCATGTGATCTGTTTGTACCTGCTGGCTCCCTGCCGCTTTCTGCCATGAGTAGAAGCAGCCTGAGGCCCATGCCAGATGCAGCTGTCCCAGAATTGTAAGCCAAATAAATCTCTAAGACAGGGACACACAGAAAACAGAAGTGAGATGTAGAGCAGTCGACTGCATGTAACTGTCTGAAACTCAGCTGTCATTGCAGATGCACACTTCTAAGTGAGGTTTTCAGTTTGTTTAGTACTAACTTAAGTTGTAGTTCGTATGTAAGAGCTCAAGTATAAAAGTAGAGTGGCTTTCTCAGGCCAAACTTTAATTTGATTTAACAATTCCCCATTTTGGTCAGCCTCAATTTTGAGAGATTGACCAAAACTATGGGTATTGACACTACTCTGTCCCCATCACAAATGACTTATTTCATCTCTGTGTGGAATTCACAAATTGTCTTTGCTCTCAGTATGGAATTCACCAGTCTTAATACCACACCAGTTAACCAATACTTTACGTTATTGCTGATCTACTCAAAGTGAGACCGTTTAATGCTTAATGGGTGGCTGTACAAAAAACATTTAAGACTTAAGAGAATACAGCACACCAGGGGCACTATGATGACTATCAAAAGGATAATAGCAAAAGACCAAAGTGTACTCAAAGCAAGAGTTCTTAGGAAATGAACCAAAGCAAAACAGATGAGTCAGTGTGCAGACAATATAAGCAATTCAACAGTATGTGGAGTCTAATTGTTCATACTCCTTGTTTGGGTTATGGTAGCAATTAAAAACAGAGTTCTCTGTAAAGGGGCTTGATTTAAGGAAGCATTCATTTTTGCAGTTAGCCTAGTAACACAAGGCATAATAACCTTGAGACCTATTAGAAAACATATAAAGATTAGAAAACCTTGGAAATCCCAAGCTTGCCACCCACCATTTAGGATGCCCACAAACCAACTATTCATTGCTCCTCTGAATACATCATGTTTTTTTTCTCTTGAGAGATTTTCTCAATGTATATGGTGGCAGCATCTAAGGAAACAGCACTGACAGCCATCTTTCTAATTAAGCTTGCTGTAGGAACAAAATCAGAGGAGAGATGGTACAACATTCGCTTTTGATCAATACCAAACATGAGCCCCAAACTTGAGCAAAAACAAAAACAACAAAAAACTTGAGAGGGAAATCCCTTCAGAAGTCATGTCCCAAATAATGGACTTTTTCCTCTTGAAAACTGATGCTTTTTGGGATCCAATCAAGACGGCAGAATAGATGGTCCCCAGTGTCACACTCTCCCACAAATCAACCAAATTTACAACTATAAAAATGTAACATCAGCCAAGCCGGGGCAGCTGGAGCTCAGGGGAAGAGGAGGAGAGAGACCTACAGAGTTCATGAAGGTGGGAGAAACCATGATGAGAGAAAGAAAAAACTGCTCTGAGCATTTTGGGCCATGGCTGCTTTAAAGCTGGAGCTGCTGAGCGCATAGGGCATGAGCTGGCAGAAGCTGCAGCTGTGCCCTTCAGATGGAGTTACTTGGAGGCAGCAGAGGAGAAGAGGGCCTTGGCAGCCCCCAGGACAGCAAGACCACTAATAGGGTTCCCATGGACTCACGCAGGAGCGAGCAGCCAGAACAACTGAGAAAAGGAGCCACTCAAGAGGCTGGTGAGTCATCACAAGGGACCAGCGCAGGGACCGTCCCTTGGGAAGTGTTTGCAGCGTGGGTGGTGGGGGAGATGAGACCACCAAGGGAACACTGGGGCATGGCAAGGACAGCTGATCCACCCCCCAGTCAGCACAGGACCACTCAGAGGAGACTGGTCAGTAATGCAGAATTGTATGGGGTGGAGTTTGATGAAAAAACTCAGGCCCAGATCAGAGATTCTACAGAACACAGATCCACCGGGTCTCTGGAGAGCCAAAAGTACGTATAAGGTCAACCATTAAACCCTGAGCTGCACAAAAAGCCTTCCCTAGGGAAACAGCAGCAAAGCAGCAATTTAAACAACTACACAGCTCAAGTACTGGTTCCTGCAGGAAGTTCCCCTTGTTAGAAGCAAAGGACAAAAAATTAGTTCCGGCCCAGGCACACCACCAGCACCTTGGGCCCTGCCCAGGGACCCAGGGCATGGAGAAGGGGACCGGACCACGCTCCCACAACCAGGCACACCACACCAACACCTGGGGGCCTGCCCAGGGACCCAGAGCAAGGAGAAGGGGAATGGACCTCTCTCCTACAACCAGGCACACTGAGCCAGCACTTCAGGGCCCACCTGGAGACCTGAGGCATGGTTAAGGGGACTGGACCTCTCTCCCACAACCAGGCACACCAAGCCAGCACCTTGGGGCCTGCCTGGGGACCTAGGGTATGGAGTCAAGGACCGGACCACCCTCCCACAACCAGGCACAACATGCCAGCACCTCGGTGCCCACCTAGGGACCCAGAGTATGGAGTCAAGGACCGGACCACCCTCCCACAACCAGGCACAACATGCCAGCACCTCGGTGCCCACCCAGGGACCAGGGGTATGGAGAAGGGGACTAGACCTCCCTCCCACAACCAGGCACACCAAGCCAGTGCCTTGGGTCCCATCCAGTGACCCAAGGAATGGAGCCAGGAACCAGACCCTCCTCCCACAACAAGGCACACCATGCCAGTACCTCAGGGCTCACCCTGGGACCCAAGGCAAGGAGAGGGGAACTGCACCTCTTTTCCACAACCAGGGACACCATGAGAGCACCTTGGGGCCCGCCCGGCCCAGAGGCATGCAGAAGGGGACTGGACCCTCCTCCCACAACCAGGCACACTGCACCAGTACCTCGGGCCCTGCCCAAGGACCCAGGACATGGAGAAGGGGACTGGACCCCTCTCCCACAACCAGGCACATGGCACCAGTGCCTTGGGGCCCTGCCCAAGGACAAGTGGCATGGAGAAGGGGACCAAACACACTCCACAACCAGGCATACCACCAGTGCCAAGCAGCATGCCAAAAACAGCACCTCCACGTGGGTGGCTCACCACAGCCAGCACAATAACCATGGCTGCTGCAAAAGCGACTAGACACCACAGCCACCATGCATATGGTCCACCAACCACTGGAGTGCATTGACACAAGAAGAGTCACTAGCAGAGACAAAGAAAAGAAGAGGATGTCTCTTTCCACAAAACCCATTTCAGAGTGACAGAAGCAGCAGCTGCTCTATGATAATATTGGGGGACCTGATCACACCTCTCAGCATTGGACAGATCATCTAGGCAACAAGTTAACAGAGTAACCATTACTCTTTCAGGAGAGAAGAAACCTAGGGCAATTAGAGGGGTGGGGGAGGAAATGGGGGAAGGGGAGAGGTTGGACGAGGGGCATAAAGAATAATTACAATTTGTAACAATATATATGCTAGTAGTACTAATTTAATCAACATATCTCAGTGTTCGACCCCTAAAATATGTATAATCGATTTTGATTCAATAAAATTAAATTAAATTTAAAAAAAATAAATAAATTGTTCTATCCAAAATAAAAATTTTTTAAAAAGAAAAGAAAGAAAACTGATGCTTTTCCATTGAATCTTTGTGACTTATGTGTGAGCTGCTGTAAAGGGCAATTTGAGTCCATTTTGGAGCACTCTTTAGTGGCAGAGCTTAATAACAATTCCTCTACATACTGCATTAAGAGAAGATTTTTGAGGAAACTGTATATTAAGTCCTGATACAATGCCTGGGAAAAATACAAGGCTGCTTCAGTAAACCCTTGTGACATAGTAAGGTGCACTGTTGATTTTTCCAAGTGAAGGCAAACATTTGTTGACTGTCTTTATGAACTGAAATGCTAAAGAAAGCTGAGCAGAGGTCTATTGCTGTGAACTGTTTTGAGTCAGCAGGCTCATTTAATTATAATGTAGTGTGGTTTGGGACCACAGTAAACTTGATATCACAATTTTACTAATTGCATGTAAACCTTGAACAAATCTCCAACCTCATCAATTTGGTTTTTTAGCTGGTAGGATTACATTGTTGCAAGAACTGGTCCACAGAAGTGTAAATCCTTGTTTAATTAAATCTTCTATAATTGGCAAGAACCCTTGAGTTGCTTTGGGTTTTAGTGGATATTGGAGTCACTTGGGTAAAGATTTAGAATGATCTATTTGGACTTTTATAGAATCCACACTTTTAATGCTTCCTATATCATTTGAGGAAGAGGCCCATAAACATTCAGATATTTTAGAAAGTTCAAGGGCGTTAGAAGCCGGAGTTTCAATCTTGTCCATGTCTGCCTGTAGAGAGCATAACAGTTGTGAGTCAGGCAACTCTCAGATTATTTCTTCAACTGAGGAGCATTTTATATGCTCTACGCTTTGAAAGTCTCACCCTAGCAGTTTTACTGGGACAGCATCATACAGTAAAAAGATACGTTTTTCTGAAATAGCCCCAAAGTCAATCGGATGGGTTGAGGTGCAGGAACCTGCTGAACTTGAAGTTCCCACCACAGAAATGTCCTTTTTATTCTGAGGGATATGTTGACTTATTAAAGGGTTTATGGTAGATGAGATGGCTTTGGTGTCCACCGGTGTTGTACAAGGTTCTGCATTAATGTTAACTATTGTTTCTCTACCCTTGTTTAAGGATCTTATGGGGAGCAAGTTTTTGGAGAATCCCTTAGGGCCCTGCCAGAGCTGCTTATCTTAAGGATGGTTAAAATCTCTTTGGCTCCCCCTAGTGGGGAAATAGTTCAGCCCAAAGGGAGACTGATGTAAAAGCAAATAATCACACCTGCGCTGTCCTGGTTGTTTACAAAAAAGGCAGACCTGTTGGGGTAAAGAATTTCTTTTTCCAGGACCTCTTGCTAGTGATTTAAAATAAACGTGAAAATGTCCTTTTGGTCTTGGAGCTTGTAACTGTTGTAATTGGAAAGACATAAGCTTCTTAGCATTTGGGGTATTTTCTTGTTCTAGAACTCTCTTGAAATGTTCAGCTAAGGCCACCAATTCTGCCATCTCTGTAGCTTCCTGTTCCAGTTTATGCTTTTTAATCAAACTGCTAAGTTCAGGATGAAGTCCTTTTATAAATAGCTTAATTAGTGTTGTTTAAGGGCCTGCAGGATATACCCCTTGCTCTATTTTGAGCCCAGAATGTTTCACAAACACTGTTTCTGAGCAAGTTCTGTAACCTGAAACCTGTTCATCTTTTTGTTTGTTGGTTGCAAGATTGTGCTGTGGGCCTAAAAAAATTTTTTTTTTTTGAAAAATCTTAGGAATTAAACATAAAAGGTTTTCAGCTGTTTTTCTAGCTTCTTTTGGCCATTTTTCTGTGGTGGTTTTGGAGGGGTCATTAATACCCGCCTCGGGTTTGTCACTCCCCACTGCTGTCATCTGCTTTCAAGTTTCACCACGCCCCAGTATCATATGACTAAATTGGTAAAGGTCAGGGAGTACTGGATCATATGCTTCTATTTAAATTCTAAACTCCTCAATAATTTGGGGGATTTCCTCTTCAGTTAGGGATGTCCTTTGCAATGACTGTAAACTCAGTTTTCCACCATGGTGTAAAGGTGATTATAGCAGAAAGGTCTGACTTATCAGAAGGTCTTACTTTGCAAGGCATCTATCTAACCTCTCCTTTTTCATCATCTTCAAGGTAATAGGGTAATTTAGCAAAAAGGTTAGCGGACTCAGTATTTAGGTAGAGACAGATAAAGAAAAAGAACAGTCTTCTCACTTTGTCATTTGTTGCTTAAGCTTTTCATTTGCTTTCTGCAAAAAATATTGTAAGAAGGCAAGCTTTGTTTCATCTAGTCTTTTATGTACCTCTGCAAACCAATTAAAGAATATACTTTTTTCTTTCCTCCCTCCCTCTCTTTCAGTTATAAGAGAGAATGTGATCTTTTCTTTCCTAGTGTGGATTATTTCACTTCACATAATTTTCTCCAGGCTCATCCATGTTGCTGCAAGTGGCAGCATTTCATTTTTTATCGCTGAGTAGTACTCCACTGTGGAAGAAAGAAAGAGAAAAAATCCATTGAACTTTTAGAAGGAGAGAACAAACCTAGGGTTACTAGGGATGAGGAGGACTGACGGGGCTTGGAGAGGGACAAGTTGGGAAAGGGCATAAAGAAAAATCATGATTTGTAATAATGAATATGCTAATAAAAATAATAATAAAGAATATATTTTGTTGATTTTTCTAGGGTGTTTGATTCCCATTTTTCTAATGTATCTCACAAATAAGCAATTTTATCCAAGTTAAAGTTCCCCCCTCATTCCATCTTAATTCCAAGCTATCCCTTATAAGGTTAACCCATTTTTCTAAAAATACACATGTACTTGGCCCATAATTTTTATATATAAAGTTAGCAGAATTCCCAGAGGGTGGAGACTCTTTGGATTGAAACAAGCCCATTATCCAAAAGATACTCACTCAATCTCTGAGACCTCTATCTGCATATAATCCAGTTATTATCAAATCTAATTTGATCCTGGACCCAGCCTTGTCTAACTATTGCCAAAATAAATTCAGAGAGCTCAGGGCACAGTATTGGTGGTGCTCCAAATTTGAGAGAAAACTTACCCACAACCTCATGTCACAAAAAAGGGAGTGGTGAGCATAATTTTCTCCACAGGTAACTCGTGTGATTGCCTGATGTTCCAGGGGGTCACTGTAGTTTTATTCCAAATCCCTCTTTTCTGATACAAATCTGATAAAAATAAATTTAGAGAAATTTAAGGAAGTTTAATTAAGCCAGAAAAGAAAGAGGGCAAAATGGTTTATGAATCAGGTGGCCCCTAGAGTCAGAACAAGTTCAGAGGGACTCCCTCAATTATTGTGGATAAATACACAGAAGTTGAATTTCTGGATCACATGGTAATTCTATTTTTATTTTTTTGAGGAGGTGCTGTACTATTTTTTCTTATGGCAGCTGCACCATTTTTTGCTTTCACCTATAGTGAAGAAAGGTTCCAGTCTTGACAAGACTTGTTCTTTTCTGTTGGGTGTGAAGTGATGTCTCCTTGTGGTTTTGATTTGCATGTCTCTAATGTGAAGGTTCAGCACCCATTCATGTGCTAGTTAGCTGTTCATGTACCATCTCTGAAGAAATTCAAGCCCTTTGCCAATTTTTAAAATCACATTATTCTGTTGTTGTAGGAGTTTTTTCATGTATTCTGGATGTTAATTTCCTATGAGATATTTTATTTGCAATTATTTTGTTTTTCATTGGTGCTAATGCAATTTGTGTAGGTGTGTTTTTAGCATTAAATTATATGTGGTTGTTGCTGGTATATACATGAGTGATTGACTTTTTATATTAACCTTTTGTCCTGCAATCTTGCTGTAGTCACATATTAATTCCAGAAGTTTTTCTAATTATTTACTAGGCTTTTCTACACAGACAATCATGTCATCTTCAGACAAATACAATTTTATTGATTTCCAATGTGTATTCCTTTTATTTATTTGTATTATTGGATTAGCCAGTACTTTTTGTAGGATGTTGAAAGGACTGGTGAAAGGGTATATTCTTGCTTCTGATTTTGTGGGAAAGCTTGGAGTTTCTCACCACTGAAGATGAATTTCCCCTCTATTTCTAATTTACTGAGAGTTTTTTATCATATTGGGTGCTGTACTTTGTCCAATGCTTTTGTGTATCTATTGATATGATCATGTGATTTTTTTTCATTTTAGTGTTTCAATGTGATAAATTACATTAATTGATGTTCAAATGTTGAACCAGCCTTGCCTGATTGAGATAAATACCATTTGGTCATGGTGCATAATTCTTTTTAAACATTGTTGAACAAGGTTTGCTAATATTTTGTTGAGGATTTTGCATGTATGTGTATAATAAATTATGGTCTGTGGTTTTCTTTTTATTTTGGCAACTGGCCAGTAGAGGGATCAAACCCTGGACCTTGGTGTTATTGGCACCATACTGTAACCCACTGAGCTAACCGGTCAGCCCCTGGTTCGTAATTTTCTATTCACATAATATCATTGTCTGTTTTAAGTATTGAGGTAATGCTGTCCTTGTAGAATAAGTTAGAAATGCTGTTCTTATAGAATAAGTTAGAAAGTATCTCCTCTTCTGTTCTCAGAAATATATTGCATGGAATTGGTATAATTTCTTCCTTAAATGTTTGGTTGAATTCTCCAATGAACACACGTGGGACAGGTGCTTTTTGTTTTGAAGGTTATGATTTATTTAGTCAACTTTCACAATAGATATAGGCCCATTTGGATTGTTGATTTTGGTGCATGTGAGTTTTGGTAAATGGTGTCTTTGAAGGAGCTGGTCCATTTCATCTATGTTGTCAAATGTGTACACAGAGAGGGTTTCATACTCTTTCTTCCTTTTTTTAATGTCTACAGGGTGTGCAGTGGTATCTTCTCTTTCACTTCTGATATTAGAAATTTCTGCCTTCTCTCTCCATCTTTTTAGTTAGCCAGGTATATGCTTATCAGTATTTAAATAACCAACTTTTTTGTTGTTTATTTTCTCTTTTGATTTCCTGTTTCCATTTTTATTTCTGCTCTAAGTTTGCTTTTTTTCTCTTCCTCTCAAGTTAATTTACTTTTCTTGTTTCATTGTTTCCAAATAAGGAAACTTAGACTATTAATATTATGTGTTTCTTCTTTTCTAATATATGTGTTCAATGCCATAAATTTTCTTGAAAACACTGCTTTTGCTGTATCCCACAAATTTTTCCAAGTACTGTTATATGTATATATTTATTTATTTACTTATTCATTCATTCATTCATTCATTCATTCATTTTTTTTTTTTTTAGAACAGGTTTTTGATTTGGGATTTTTTTAAAAAATTTTTTATTGAATCAAAATTGATTATGCATATTTTTGGGCTTCAATATTGAGATATGTTTATCAAATCAATATAGCTAGCATATATATTGTTACAAATCATAATTATTCTTTATGCCCCTTGTCCAATCTCTCCTCATCCCCGTCTTCCTCCACCCTCTAATTGCCTTAGGTTTCTTCTCTCCTTCTGAAAGAGTAATGGTTACTCTGCTGATTTGTTGCCTAGATGATCTGACCAATGCTGAGAGGTGTGATCAGGTCCCCAGTACTATCATAGAGCAGATGCTTCTTCTGTCACTCTGAAGTGGAGTTTGTGGAGAGAGACATCCTCTTCTTTATCTCTGCTGGGACTCTTCTCACGTGAATGCACTCCAGTGGCTGGGGACCATCTGCATGGTGCTTGTGGTGTCTAGCCTCTTTTGTGGCAGCTGTGGTTATTTATTGTGGCTGTGGTGGGCCACCCACATGGAGGAGATGTTTTTGGCATGCTGCTTGGTGCGGGTAATGTGCCTGGTTGTGGGAGGGAGATCTGATCCCCTTCTTCGGTCCTTGGGTCCATACCTTGGGTCCCTGGGGGGGGGGCCCCTAGGTGCTGGCATGGTGTGCCTGGTTGTGGGATGGGGGGGTCCAGTTCCCGGCTCTATACCCTGGGGTGCCAAGCAGGGACCTGAGGTGCTGACAGTGTGCCTGGTTGTGGACAGGAGGTCCAATCTCCTTCTCCATGCCATGGGTCTGCAGGTGGGACCTGAGGTGCTGGCATGGTGTACCTGGTTCTGGGAGGGGGGTCCAGTCCCCAGCACCAAGCCTTGGGTCCCCAGGTGGGTCCCAAGGAGTTGGCAAAGTGTGCCTAGTTGTGGGAGGGGCGTCTGGTCCCTTGCTGCATGCCATGGGATCCTGTGTGGGCCCCAAGGTGCTGGCAGTATGCCTAGTTGTGGGAGTGGGGTCTGGTCCCCAGCTCCAAGCCTCCAGTTCCCAAGCAGGCCCCAAGACACTGGTGGTGTGCCTGGGCTGGAACTATTTGTCCTTTGCTTACTTCTAAAACAGGGGAACTTCCTGTGGGAAGCAGTATTTGAGCTGTGTGATTGAGCTAAATTGCTGCTTTGTTGCTGTTTTCCTAGGAAGGCTTTTTCTGTACCTCGGGGTTTAATGATTGACCTTATAGGTATCTCGGGCTCTCCAGAGACCGGGTGTACCTGAGTTGTGTAGAAAGTCTGATCTGGGCCTGAGTTTTTTGGTTTTTTTTTTTTTTTTTTTAATCAAACTACACCCTATGCAATTCTGCATCCCTGACCAGTCTCCTCTGACTGGCCCTGTGCTGATTGGGGGGTGGATCGGCTGTCCTTGCTGTGTCCCAGTGTCCTCTTGTCGGGCTCGTCTCCCCCACTGCCTGTGCTCCAAACACTTCCCATGGGACGGGCCCTGTGCTGGTCCCTTCTGATGACTCACTGGCCTCTGAATGGCTCCCCTTTTACAGCTGTGTTCTGGCTCCTTGCTCCTACATGGGTCCATGGGAACGCTACTAGTGGTCTTGCTGTCCTGGAAGCCACCAAATTTCTCTTCTCCGCTGCCGCCTCCAAGTAACTCCATTTAAAGTTCATAGCTCTGGCTTCTGCCAGCCCCTGCTCCATGTGCTCAGCAGCTGGAGCCTTAAAGCTCAGAGCAGCTTTTTCTTTCTCTCATCGTGGCTTCTCCTGCCTTCATGAACTTCATAGGTCTCTCTTCCCCTTCCCCTGAGCTCCAGCAGCCCCAGCTTGACTGATGTTACATTTTTTTAGTTGTAAATTGGTTGTTTTATGGGAGAGACTGATGCTGGGGACTGTCTGTTCTGCCATCTTGACTGGAACTCCCAAGTTCTGTCATATTTTTATTCAATTAAAATATCGTTCTATTTTTTTGGTTTTTGTTTTTGACCCTTGCGTTATTTATAGTGTTTTGTTTAATCCCACTCTATTTGGGTATTTTGTAGTTATTGTGCTTTTATTGATTTCTAATTTACTTCCACTGTGATTTGAGAGCATACATTGTATGATTTCTATTATTTTAAATTTGCTAAAGTGTGTTTCGTGGCCCTGAATGTGATTCTTCTAGGTGATTGTTTTACGTGAGTTTCAGAACAATATCTATTCTGTTGTTGGATGAAGTAATCTGTAGATATCAATTCTATCCCGATCTTGTTGAGTTTAGCTATGTCTTTACTGATTTTCTGCCTGCTGGATCAGTCCATTTTGATAGAGGGTGTTGAAGTCTCCAGTCACCATGGTGGCTTCATCTATTTCTCCTTGCAGTTGTATTCATTTCTGCTTCAGGTAGTTTGACAATCTGTTGTTAGGCACAGAAATGTCGAGAATTGTCTTCTTGGAGATTTAACTCCTATACTATGGTGTGATGCCCTTCTTTATGTCTCGTAACTTTCCTTGCTTTGAAGTCTGCTGTGTCTGAAATATTCCTACTCCTAGTGTTAGCATTGTATATTTTTCTTTATGCATTTATTTTGAATTCATATGTGTCTTTGTATTTAATGTGTGGATCTTGCAGACATCACAATTTTACTCCCCTACCCCCTTTCTTTACTAGTTGCTCTAAGTTCAAGCTATACACTTACAACTAATCCAAGTCCACTTTCAATTAACACTATACCACTTCATGGGCTGTGTAACTACCTTATGTTAACAACATAACCCTGATTCCTGCCTTCCATGCTCCCATCTTTGTTGTCACTTCATTTCTTCATCATTGTGGTCACTTTATAACTGTCTGAGTGCATCTGTGTATACATAACTGTATACATTGCTACTAGCATTGTGTACAACCTGTTATTGGTTAGATCAATTAAGAATAAGAAAAATAACTTCCAGTCAAGATGGCAGAATAGACAGTTACCAGCATCACTCTTTTCCACAAATCAACCAATTTACAACTATAAAGATGTAACATCAGCCGAGCTGGGGTCACTGGAGCTCAGGGGAAGAGGAGGAGAGACCTATGAAGTTCATGAAGGCAGGAGAAACCACGATGAGAGAAAGAAAAAGCTGCTCTGAGCTTCAAGGCTCCAGCTGCTGAGCACATGGAGCAGGAGGTGGCAGAAGCTGCAGCCATGCCCTTCAGATGGAGTTACTTGGAGGCAGCAGGAGAGAAGAGGGCCTTGGTGGCCCCCAGGACAGCAAAACCACTAATAGGGTTCACATGGACCCTCCCAGGAGCGAGGAGTCAGAACAGCTGAAAAAAGGGAGCCACTCAGAGGCTAGTGAGTCATCACAAGGGACCAGCACAGGGCCTGTCACATGGGAAGCATTTGGAGCACAGGTGGTGGGGGAGACAGCCCCACTAGGAGAACACTGTGACACAGCAAGGACAGCCGACCTACCCCCAATCAGTGCAGGACCACTCAGAGGAGACTGGTCGGGAATGCAGAATTGCATGGGGTGAAGTCTGATGAAAAGACTCAGGCCCAGATCAGAGTTTCTACACAGCCCGATCCACTGGGTCTCTGGAGAGCTGGAAGTATAACATTAGCCATTAAACCCTGAGCTGCACATAAAGCCTTCCCTAGGGAAAGAGCAGCAAAGCAGCAATTTAAACAACCACACAGCTCAAGTACTGGTTTCCTCAGGAAGTTTCCCCATCTTAGAAGTAAGCAAAGGACAGAAAACTAGTTCTGGAACAGGCACACCACCAGCACCTTGAGGCTCGCCTGGGAACAAGAGGCATGGAACTGGGGGACTGCACCCCACTCCCATGTCCAGGTAAACTGTGCCAGGTCCTTGGGCCACCTGGGGAGCTGAGGCATGAAGAAGGGGACCAGAGCCCCCTCCCACAACCAGGCACACTGCGCCAGCACCTCAGGGCCTGCCCAGTGACCCAGTGCATGAAAAAAGGGACCAGACCCCCTCCCACAGCCAGGCATGCTGTGCCAGCACGTTGGGGCCTGCCCACGGACCCAGGGCATGGAGAGGGCGACCAGACTGCCCTCCCACAACCAGCCACACCATACCAGCACATTGGGGCCTGCCTGGGGACCCAAGCTATGGAGAAGGGGACCGGAGACACCCCACAACCAGGCACACTGCCAGTGCCAAGGAGCATGCCAAAAACATCACCTCCATGTGGGTGGCCCACCACAGCAACCACAATAACCATGGCTGCTGCAAAAGTGGCTAGATGCCACAACCACCATGCAGATGGTCTGCCAACCACTGGAGTGCATTGACACAAGGAGAGTCACCAGCAGAGATAAAAGAAGAGGATGTCTCTCTCCACAAAGCTCATTCGAGAGTGACACCAGAAGCTTCTGCTCTATGATAATATTGGGGGACCTGATCACACCTCTCAGCATTGGACAGATCATCTAGGCAACACATCAACAGAGTAACCATTACTCTTTCAGAAGGAGAGAAGAAATCTAGGGTAGTTAGAGGGGAGAGGGGGTAGGGAGAGGGGGACGTGGAGAGATTAGACAAGGGGCATAAAGAATAATTATGATTTGTAACAGTATATATGCTAGTAATATTGATTTAATCAACACATTTCAAATGTTCAACCCCCAAAATATGCATAGTAGATTTTTATTCAATAAATAAAATAAAATAAATAAAAATAAAAATATTGAATATTAAAGAAAAAAGAATAAGAAAAATAAGTTTTTATTGAACGGTCACTTATTTCTTCTTTAATGCTCCTTTTTTCCTTATGTTTATCCAGGTTTCTGACTTGTATCTTTTTCTTGTCTCTGATGACAATTTTGTAATATTTCTTGCAAGACAAATGAACTACAGACTAACTCTATCAATTTTTGTTTATCTGAGAAAGACTTTATTCTCACTTTTAAAGCTGATTTCACGGTGTGCAGAACGCTAGGTGGGGGGGTTTCTTCTCTCATCATTTTGAATATTTCACTCTATCTCTTCTTGCTTGCAGGGTCTCTGAGGAGATGGTCGATATAATTCGTATCTTTTTTCTTTTATAAGTAAGATATCTCCTCTCCCCGGCTTCTGTCGGATTTTTCTATTTTTAATTTTTTGGGATTTTGAAAATTACATGCCTACGTGTAGATTTTTGGTATTTATCCTGCTCTACGTTATCTTAGCTACCTGGATCTTTGATTTGGTGTCTGCCATAAATTGGTGGACATTCTCAGACATTATTGTTTTAAGTATTTCTTCTGTTCTTTCTTTGTCTTGTTTTTCTGCTATTCTCATTAAATTATGCCTTTTGTAGTTGTCCCACATTGTTTGGATGTTACATCTGTTCCTTTCTGTCTTTTTATTTTGTTTTGATTTGGGGGTTTTGAAGTGTCTCTTCGTGTGTCCTGAAGCCCAGAGATTATTGCTTCAGCTCTGTTTAGTTTACTAATCAGCCAATCAAAGAGTTTTGGGTTTGGTTTAGTTTGGTTTATGTTTGGTGGCTGGCCAGTGTGGGGGACATTTTTTATTTCTGATACAGTGTTTTTGATCTGTAGAATTGTTTTCTCGCTCTTGCTCAGGCCTTATTTCTCTCTGCTTGCATTACCCATCAGTTGTTACATGCTGCCTACTTTGTTCATTTAATCCTTAGCATATTAATCAGTGTTTTCAACAGACCCCTTCCAATAATTTCAGCATCCTAGCCACAACTGGTTCTGGTGCTTTCTCTGTAATGTAAATTGGGTATTCTTGTTTGATTGTTTTTTAGAATGCCTTGTAAGTTTTTTTTACTATCCACATGATGCACTACATAAAAGAAACTGCTATAATGTGCATTCAGCTATGTGATGGTATGGTGTGCAGAAGGGGCAGCTCTGTTAGTCTGTCAAGTGGCCACATCAGAATACCACAGAGTTGGCAATGTATACACAACTGTACCTCATTGTTTCCAGTTCTAGTGGCCAGAACGTGAAAACCAAGGGTTAGGAGATTTAGTGTTCGGCAAGGGCCCATTTCCCCCAGATGGAACCTGCTTTTTGTCCTCACAGAGTGGAAGGGGCGAAGATGCTTTCTTTGGTCTTTTTTATAAGAGCACTAATCCCTCTCATGAGGGATCTGCCCACATGACTTAATCATCTACCAAAGAGCCCACTTCTTAATTGTAGTGCATTGGACATTAAGTTTTATCATAGGAATTCGGGGGCACACAAACATTCAAACCATAGCAGAAATGTTCGATTTGCCATGATTAAGTGTTAGTCTGTCCCTAAGTGAGCCTCTGCCTTTGGACTGTGAACTTCACAAGTGTTTCTCAGTTCATTTCTTCTTTGTCGATTAGGTGGGACAGAATGTCTGGAGGTCACTGGAATTGGATAATTCCTTATCCCACGTGGAAGGCTGGAGTGGGCTGGAGTTGGGTATTTCCCTTCACCCAGATCATTTAGGCTCTGATGATACTATAGCAGGTTAGGCTCTGGTTTGGGGTTTTTTTTTGTTTGTTTTTTAGTGTAGGCCTTGTTAAGAAGGACACAGTGCTCTGGCATATTTAAGAATGGATTGCCTTTTCTCCTCTTGTAGGTGGGAAGACAAGGGGAGTTTACTATTTACCATAAAATACTGGTCAAGCTTTTGGCAGTAAATTGTGATGGTCCATGTATAACTGGGTTCTTCTGAAGTTTTTAATTCTCAGAGTTCACACTGAGCCTCTAACAATATGTCAGTCACAATTCAGGTTTTTCTCCTCCAGTGCTGAGTCCCATGGTGGTTTCCACTAATAAGTCTCTGCTGCTGTCATCCATGACTGTGTATTTGCCTGCCTGCCTCTCTGTATTCGTCTGTTTCTGTTTCTTATAACAGAATACCTGCAACTGGGTAAGTTATATAAAAATGAAATTTATGTCTTATAATTTGGGAGGCTGTGAAGTGCAAAGTCCAGGGAACACATCTGGTGAGGGCCTTCCTGTAGGTGGCCCCTCACTAGAGTGACACAGAGTATCACATGGTGAGACTGGGCTGAACAAAACAGAGCTGACCTGCTCACCTCTTCTCCTTTTAAATCCATCAGAACCTCTTAGAGGTCCCACCTTCTAATTACTCTAGGAGGGTTTTCCACCCTCTTAACACTGTTACAAAATGGGTAAAGTTTCAATGAGTTTGGGGGGGGGCATTGAATCCATTTGCCTGTGTTCTCTTCTCTCTCACAGATCCCAACAGAGGTGCTGATTTTTTTCTTTAGCTTTTTAATTGTTGTTAGGATGGAGTGATGACTTCCAAGCTTTTCATGTGCACAAATAGAAACCTAAAATGTATTTCTAACAGTACTTCTTTTTTCTATTTTTCATTCTGCTTTTTTTTTACAGCTGGCCTGTAAGTGCACCTGATACCTTGACCTGGGTGTTACCAGCATCACGCTCTAAGCGAGTGAGCTAATCAGCCAGCCTGTAAAAGTAACTTTTTAATGTCTATGTAAATAATTTAAGAAGTTTGCTGCATAGAACTTGGAATATGATGTATTATATTGGTAAACTCCTTAAAACTTAGCTTTCCTTTATTCGTGGAATGAACTCAAAAGATTTCTTCTTGGACTTTATAATTATTTCTCTTCCTCCATCTTTATATATTAGTGGCTCTATAATTTTTTTTAACTTATAATCTGTTAGGTTCATTCACCCTAATGGCTTCAGGTACCATTGAAATACTTAGAGTTTTCCAATCGTTATCTTTAGTTTAGATCTCTCTCCTGAACACTGGAATCACAAATTTAATTGCCATTTTGCCATCCCCGCAGATGTCTCACATGATGTGCCCAATGTGTGTTACTTCTCGCCATTATATTTTTCTCTCATTTTCCAAATATTTTCATTTTTTAGACAGCACCAGTACCTGTCGAGTTGTGAGCATGCAGAGAGCCTGGAAGTAAAACTCTTCTTTTTGCCCTTTGCACAGCAGATTAGTACCACATTCTGTTCCTGCTTTTCCTTTCCTCTCATCTTTTCCCTTTTACAGGATTAGGTCTCTCTTTCTTTTGCTTCCTGCTGTGTTGTCTGATGTAGGTGTTTCTCTCACACCCTGTAGTCTTCCCCTCTGACTGTCCCTTAAGACCTTTCCCATTGTCCTTCTTCTGGATGACTGTTAAAATGCAAATCTGGTCAGGTAACTTACCTGTTTTTACAGGACCTCATTATTTGCACCCTGTGGTCTGGGAAGCGGCATTGTCCATCCTGATATGGACAGAAGGAATCCTTTTGCACGTATGAAGGAAATTTTGGGAAACATTTGCATGTGCTTTTTATTTATAAGTAATGAAAAACAATAAGTTCATAAAATGTATTGTTGTTTGTATTTGGCTAAATATTGAAATGCGGAATCACTCCATGATCAGTCACTTCGATGCTGCATTTATCTCTCATCACAGCACAGGATTATTAACCTCCACACAGTGCTATGTGTAGTTCCTTTACATGTTGCATGTTCTTTGTGCTCTTGTGACTGCCCTTCTGCTGGGTCCTTGTATTCACGAGAACATGTGGCACACATTGAACATCACTGGCATTTCAGTGAAGTGCAAACTGAATATAAACTAGGAATATATTTTCTGATTCCTTCCTACCCCAGTCTATAATGAACTTGTGTCTAAATTTGTTCATCTAACATTATTTCAGGCATTTATTAGTACTTACATCTTCACACCAGATCATCAGCTCCTTGGAAGGGCAGAATTTTATTCTTTCTTTTATCAGTAGAAACAGGAATGGTACGAGATGTATATGGTAAACTCTGCCACAGTATTTTTAGTAATGAATAAATTACTACAGTGGCAGGATATTTTTACTGTGGTTTTTTTTTTATCTCCCACTATATGGAGTACCAAAAATTTGCATCTTATGTAATATATGTATGACACACACAAACAGAAATGTGAACTTCCTCCCAGATTTCAGTGTGACCCAGGGCTGTTGACTTGAATCGACCGGAAAGGTGCCCTTACAGGGCTGAGTGACCTTTGATGACGTTGCTGTGGACTTCACCTGGGAGGAATGACAGGGCCTGAATGATGCTCAGAGGACCCTGTACAGGGATGTGATGCTGGAGACCTACAGCAGTCTGATGTTATTGGGTGAGTGGAACTTCCCAGAAACTCCAAGGAGCAGCACAGTGTTGGTAAATATGGGAAACACTTATAAGGTTTAATGCTCCTTAGGTAAGATTCCATTTCATGAAGATTGAGTGTCATCCCTCTCTAATGAAAGGTTCGGATTGACCCTTCATTGCCCAGTTCTGAAGCAGAGCTGTTGTCATTCCTCCAAGGATCTAACTTAGCACTTTTACAAAGGTCAACATTATTTCCCATTAACTGGGCACTGCACTGACAAACCTGGGGTGAACTTCAAGTTGGAATAAGGAGCAGAGCCACGGACAGTCACAGAACTCCCAAACCAGAGGCTCCCGGGTCAGTCAGTGGATACTCTGCAGGGAGGCTGGGGAGACTAAAGCCCAGCAGAGGTGGGCAGTGTTCAGCTGTTGATATGAATTTTTCCCCCTTTCCAGACCTGAAGAAACCGGGTCTGCATGCCTTAAAGTTGTGCATTTTATAATCTCCAAGGAGGGCTCTCAGATGTATATCACCATACTTTATTTTGCCTAATTTCTAAAATAGTCACCCAAAATTTAATCCCTACATTTCTCTTCTTAGACATTTTTCTTTGCTATTCACTTTCTCAGTATTCTCTGTTTCCCCCTTTTCCTTCATTCACTTGCACATTTTTTTTCAAACTGTGTTAGTTTGTTTTCTGTTGCTTATAACAGAATACCAGAAACTGGGGTAATTTATGAAGAAATGAGATGTTTTTCTTCCAATTTTGGATCTGAGAATTCCAAGATTAAGGGGTTGCATCTAGTGAGGGCTTTCTTTCTGGCAGTGTCTTTTGGCAGAGTCCTTAGGTGGTACAGGGTATCACATGGTAAGAGTGGCAGAAGTGTGCCCACATGCTTTCTCCCTCTCCTTATAAAGCCACCTGTATACTTACTGATAACCTATTGAAACATTAAGCAATTACTCCCTGAATGGATTTAATCATTTATGAGGGCAAAGACCTCATGATCTATTCACCTCCTAAATTCCACACTTTTCAAATATCATAATCCAATTTTTTTTTACCTTTTTAACACTTGTCACAACCTTCAATATGAGTTTTGAGGGACACTCAAACTGTAACACAGGTAGTTATTTATACATCTATTTATTTTGAAATACATCTTCATTGAGCGGGTTTTAAGCACAGGTAATTTTATAGTTGTACTTACAACAGCAATGCCTTGCTTTCAAAGAGTTCACATTCTGATGAGAGAGACACAAGAATAACATGTTAGTTAGTTCTATAAAAATTAAAAGGAATATTTAATCAGAGAGAAAAATGAGAGGTGAAAATTTAGAAACGATGTTTGGAGTAGGCAGTATTAGGGAGATTATTGTTTATTTTGGCAAAACTTCAAGTTTAATCTTTTCTAATTTTAACATATAATATGTACATGAGTATAAAATCCAAGTTTGGGAGTGGACAAAACTATTGGACATAGCAATTTGGAAATTGGTATCCTGAAGCTGGTATTTAAAGTCGTACTTATAGAGATCACTGAGGGAGTTGATCAGAAATTGAGGAAGGGGGTCCAGGACTGAGCTGCATACCATGATATCAGAAACCATGAAGCTGAGGAAGATCCAGTGTCTGAGCATAGACAACAGCTGGTCTTGGACTTCAGAAGAGAACCAGGAGATTCTGGGTCCCAAGGCCAAGCCAAGCAAGGGATTTATGTTTAGGGACTCAGATTTCCATGTGGGCGTGGAGTTGGAAGTTAGCATTTTACTCTTCTCTTTATGAAAATTATTCTGAAACAAGATAGAGAATGAGAAGTTTACAGGAGATTCTACTTTCTATGAAACTAGAAAAGAGTTGAAACTTCAGCACACAAAACAGAAGCCTTCAGGAGCAGTGAGTTGTCAAGGACAGTGTGAGTGTGCCGGGAAATGGAAGGAGTACACAAGCTGCCTTTGGAAGGATCCAAGAAAAGATTCTTCAGAGATGTTGGGCACGAAAATGTGTCTTTAGAAGTATAAACCAGAGAGAGTTTCAAGATGGCGGCGGCTGCGGCGGCTGGCGCGGAGTAGCTGAGGTGGAAAAGGTGGCCACTGGGCCTCAGGCAGCCGGGAAACTTGTGGACCTTCCTCTGGCCATCTCTTAAGGGAGGACTGCTGCTGCTGGCCGGTCGTGGGGGCTCAACGCCACTTTGCCCCTGGCAGGAGAGGCTGCCTCATTTACAGGCAACAGCTTTGAAGTGTGGAGCAGGAAAAGAACTGATTCTTAGCTGCAAAAGCGAGTCTTGAAACAGGGAACACGGCGCCAGGGCTGCTGTGGATGCAGCCAGGATCCCGGAGGCTGGGGCCGCACTGAAGGCGGCCAGCTGCCCTATTCAGGATTCGAGGTTTCAGGCTGGCATTAAAGAAGATTCCTGGGAGCGCCCGAGCGGCGCCGCGACTGAACAGCCCGAGGCGGCAGCGCCGAGAACACGGAAGGCAACAAACCAGAGACAGAGCAAGCGCCCGACCTGGCACAGCACTGTGAGTGATCCCTGGCACAGCTCTGTTCGGGGGGTGGATGCCCACGCGGCTCCCGCCTGCACCACCAGGCCACTCACTGCCCCGGTGCTGCCTCCATTTTCCCAGGTGCGGGCAGCTCCGCCCTGCTCGGCCATCACTGAGCCCATTTGCTTGGCCTGGCGCGGGGCTTTCCGGACCCTGCGGGCCGGCCTCCTCTCCCACTCCCTCCGCGGTTCTCTGGGGGGGCTGGGGGTGTGGGGCGTCCCGACCAGTGTTGGGAGGGCTAGGAAGTACGGGCGGGCCGACTGTCACTCCACCACACCCTGGACTCCGGCCCGGTAAACTTCCTGTTACTGGGAGGCAGATACCATCTCTGCGATCACCAGTTTGGAAAAAAGCCTAACGAATTTCTGGTTGGGAATAGTGTGGTAGGAGAGTTCCCAGGTCCGCTTGAACCTGCCGGAGAGCAGGCTGCAGGCGGGCACTAGACTCGGTTTATACCGGGGGGATACAAAGGTGAACAAGACCCGAGAAAGATCTACACAGTGCTACAAAGGCACCCAGAGAGACCGGTCGTCTGTGCCTAGCAGAAACCTGGTAGACTTCCTGGGCGAGGCGGTGCTGAGCAGGGTCTTGAAGGCCCAGCTGATAGACAAGGGTTGCAGAAGACACACCCCAGCCCAGCACAGTGTGCACAGAGGGGGGAGACGTGCGGCCAGGGAGGCGGAGACTCAACAGAAACCACACACCCGGTGGGGTCGCCCCTGCACGATCTAACAGCCTGGGCCAGAACACACGGAACGGGGAGAAGTCCTGTACAGAAAGTGAAAGCTCAACAGAGATCACACACCCTGTGGTACGTGATCCACCAGCCCAGCAGAGTACAAGCTGACCAGAAAGGTGGATCCCTGGAGAAGCCCAAGACCCGAGGCAACCACACACACAAGACACTAGAGGCCAACTGAGCAGTCACGGCGGGAGCCATACCAAATTGGCAACCACAGCAACATCCTAGTTAGTCATTAGTCTCAAACCGGTGGACTATGAAACCCCCTGCCACAATGAATAAACACCAAAAAAAAGACACCAGAAATACAAAAAATCAAGAAAGTACACCACCAAAAGTTAATAAATCTCATACTCTAGATCCTATAGAACAAGAAGCCCTTGAAATAACTGACAAGGAATTTCGAGTGATAATTCTAAGGAAACTGAATGAGATATAAGAAAACTCAGCTAGACATCATGATGAAATGAGGAAAAGTATACAGGATCTGAAAGAGGAAATATACAAGGAAATCAATGTCCTGAAAAAAAATGTAGCAGAACTTGCTGAACTGAAGAAGTTATTCAGCGAAATAAAAAACACAACGGAGAGTTTAACCAGCAGGCTTGTCGAAGTTGAAGAGAGAACCTCTGAACTTGAAGATGGGCTGTTTGAAATAACACAAGCAGACAAAAAGAAAGAAAAAAGAATCAAGGACATGGAAGAAAATCTGAGAGAGATATCAGACAACCTCAAGCGCTCAAATATCCGAGTCATGGGTATTCCAGAAGGGGAGGAAAATGGAGATTCCATTGAAAACATATTCAACAAAATAGTGGCAGAAAACTTCCCAGGTATAGGAAAAACCACAGATCTTAAGATCCAGGAAGCTCAACGATCTCCAAACGTATTCAACCCAAAAAGGCCTTCTCCAAGACATGTCATAGTCAAATTGGCAAAACTCAGAGACAAAGAGAGAATCTTAAAAGCTGCAAGAGAGAAGCGTCAAATCACCTATAAGGGAGCCCCAATCAGGTTAACATCAGACTTTTCATCACAAACCCTAAAAGCTAGAAAGGAATGGGATGATATTTTCAAAATACTAAAAGACAAAGATTGCCAGCCAAGAATACTCTACCCTGCAAGGCTATCCTTCCGAAATGAGGGGCAAATAGTATATTTCTCAGACAAACAAAAACTGCGGGAGTTCACTACCACAAGACCACCCTTACAAGAAATCCTCAAGGGAGTACTGGGTTTGGTTCCTGAAAAATAACTACCACTGCCATAAAAACCTAAGAAAAATCTAAACCCGCTAGTACAATAAAAATGGCATTCATGAAGAGAAAACAAGCTAACAAAAACACTATCTACAACCTAAGGAACCAACAAACAAAGAAACCAAACAGTAAATCAGAAAGCAAGGAACAAAAGACACCTAAGACAACCAAACAACCAATAAAATGCTAGGAATAAATCAACACCTTTCAATAACAACTCTTAATGTTAAAGGCTTAAATTCCCCAATTAAAAGACACAGACTGGCTGACTGGATCAAAAAGCAGGACCCAACTATATGCTGCCTACAAGAGACCCACCTCACCCACAAAGATTCACACAGACTAAGAGTGAAAGGATGGAAAAAGATTTACCATGCAAACAGAAAAGAAAAACGAGCTGGAGTGGCTATTCTTATATCTGACAAAATAGACTTTAAACTAAAAACCATAAAAAGAGACAATGAGGGACACTACTTAATGATAAAAGGACTGATCCATCAAGAAGACATAACAATCATAAATATGTACGCACCCAATGTTGGAGCAGCCAGATTTATAAAACAAACTCTATTAGACCTAAAGAAGGAAATAGACACTAATACCATAATAGCAGGGGACCTGAACACTCCACTGTCAATATTAGACAGATCATCTAGGCAAAGAATCAGTAGAGAAACACAAGATCTAAACAAGACTCTAGACCAATTGGAATTGGCAGATATCTACAGAACATTCCACCCAACAACCTCAGAATATTCATTCTTCTCATCAGCACATGGATCATTCTCCAGGATAGATCACATATTAGGTCACAAATCAAGTCTCAATAAATTCAAAAAAATTGGAATTATCCCATGTATCTTCTCAGACCACAATGGATTAAAACTAGAAATTAATAACAAACAAAACTCTGGAAACTATACAAACACATGGAAATTAAACAGCATTCTACTTAATGACATATGGGTCCAAGAAGAAATCAAGCAGGAAATCAAAAAGTTTATTGAAACTAATGAAAACAATGATACATCATACCAAAACCTGTGGGATACTGCAAAAGCAGTATTGAGGGGAAAATTTATTGCACTAAATGCTCACTTCAGAAGAATGGAAAGATGGCAAGTGAACAACCTAACACTTCACCTTAAAGAACTAGAAAAACAAGAACAATCCAATCCTAAAGTTAGCAGACGGAAAGAAATCATTAAGATCAGAGCAGAACTGAATGAAATTGAAAACCAAAAAACAATTCAAAAGATCAACGAATCAAAAAGTTGGTTTTTTGAAAAGATAAATAAAATTGACAAACCATTAGCATGGCTAACAAAAAAAAGAAGAGAGAAGACTCAAATAACAAAAATTAGAAATGAAAAAGGCGATATTACAACTGATTCATCTGAAATACAAGGAATCATTCGAGACTACTATAAACAACTATACGCCAACAAATTTGAAAATCTGGAGGAAATGGATAAATTTCTGGACACACACAAGCTCCCAAAACTGAACCGTGAAGACATAGAAAATTTGAACAGACCAATAACAATAAAGGAGATTGAAGCTGTTATCAGAAGGCTCCCAACAAAGAAAAGCCCAGGACCAGATGGATTCACAGCAGAATTTTACCAAACATTCAAACAGGAATTGACACCGATTCTTTACAAACTATTCCAAAAGATTGAAACGGACGCAAATCTCCCAAACTCATTCTATGAAGCAAACATCATCCTGATACCAAAACCAGGTAAAGATATAACCAAAAAAGAAAACTACAGGCCGATATCCTTGATGAATATAGATGCAAAAATCCTCACTAAAATACTAGCAAACAGAATACAGCAACACATACGAAAAATTATTCATCACGATCAAGTGGGATTCATCCCAGGGATGCAAGGTTGGTTCAACATACGCAAATCAATAAATGTGATACACCATATTAATAATCTCAAACACAAGGACCATATGATCATCTCTATAGATGCTGAAAAAGCATTTGATAAAGTTCAGCACTCATTCATGACAAAGACCCTCTATAAGTTAGGTATAGAGGGAAAGTATCTCAACATAATTAAAGCCATATATGACAAACCCACTGCCAATATCATCCTGAATGGGGAAAAGCTGAAAGCTTTTCCTTTAAGAACAGGCACTAGACAAGGATGCCCACTCTCACCACTCCTATTCAACATAGTGTTGGAAGTACTAGCCAGAGCAATTAGAGAAGAGAAGGAAATAAAGGGCATCCAGATTGGAAAAGATGAAATCAAACTGTCCCTGTTTGCAGATGACATGATCCTATATATCGAACAGCCTAAAACCTCTACAAAAAAACTGTTGGAATTGATAAATGATTTCAGCACAGTAGCAGGATACAAAATCAACACACAAAAATCAGTAGCATTTCTTTTCTCCAATAGTGAACATGCAGAAGGAGAAATCAAGAAAGCCTGCCCATTTACAATAGCCACCAAAAAAATAAAATACTTAGGAATTGAGTTAACCAAGGAGGTGAAAAATCTCTATAATGAGAACTACAAACCACTGCTGAGAGAAATTAGAGAGGATACAAGAAGATGGAAAGATATTCCATGCTCTTGGATTGGAAGAATCAACATAGTGAAAATGTCCATACTACCCAAAGTGATATACAAATTCAATGCAATCCCCATCAAAATTCCAAAGACATTTTTCTCAGAAATGGAAAAAACTATTCAGACATTTATATGGAACAATAAAAGACCACGAATAGCCAAAGCAATGCTCAGCAAAAAAAATAAAGCTGGAGGCATAACACTACCTGACTTTAAGCTATACTACAAAGCTATAATAACCAAAACAGTATGGTACTGGCATAAAAACAGACACACTGACCAATGGAATAGAATAGAGAATCCAGAAATCAACCCACACACTTACTGCCATCTGATCTTTGACAAAGGCACCAAGCCTATTCACTGGGGAAGGGACTGCCTCTTCAGCAAGTGGTGCTGGGATAACTGGATATCGATATGCAGGAGAATGAAACTAGATCCATACCTCTCACCGTATACTAAAATCAACTCAAAATGGATTAAGGATTTAAATATACACCCTGAGACAATAAAACTTCTTAAAGAAAACATAGGGGAAACACTTCAGGAAATAGGACTGGGCACAGACTTCATGAATACGACCCCAAAAGCACGGGCAACCAAAGGAAAAATAAACAAATGGGATTATATCAAACTAAAAAGCTCCTGCACAGCAAAAGAAACAATTAAAAGAGTTAAAAGACAACCAACAGAGTGGGAGAAAATATTTGCAAAATATACATCTGACAAAGGATTAATATCCAGAATATATAAGGAACTCAAACAACTTTACAAGAAAAAAACAAGCAACCCAATTAAAAAATGGGCAAAAGAGCTAAGTAGGCATTTCTCTAAGGAAGATATCCAAATGGCCAACAGACATATGAAAAAATGCTCAACATCACTCAGCATCCGGGAAATGCAAATCAAAACCACATTGAGATACCATCTAACCCCAGTTAGGATGGCTAAAATCCAAAAAACTATGAACAATAAATGCTGGCGAGGCTGCGGAGAAAAAGGAACTCTCATATATTGTTGGTGGGACTGCAAAATGGTGCAGCCTCTATGGAAAATGGTATGGAGGTTCCTTAAACAATTGCAAATAGATCTACCATACGACCCAGCCATCCCACTGTTGGGAATATACCCAGAGGAATGGAAATCATCAAGTCGAAGGTATACCTGTTCCCCAATGTTCACTGCAGCACTCTTTACAATAGCCAAGAGTTGGAACCAGCCCAAATGCCCATCATCAGATGAGTGGATACGGAAAATGTGGTACATCTACACAATGGAATACTACTCAGCTATAAAAACGAATGAAATACTCCCATTTGCTACAACATGGATGGACCTTGAGGGAATTATATTAAGTGAAACAAGTCAGGCACAGAAAGAGAAATACCACATGTTCTCACTTATTGGAGGGAGCTAAAAATTAATATATAAATTCACACACACACATACACACACACACACACAAACCGGGGGGGGGAAGAAGATATAACAACCACAATTATTTGAAGTTGATACAACAAGCAAACAGAAAGGACATTGTTGGGGGGGAGGAGGGGAGGGAGGAGGGAGGGAGGTTTTGGTGATGGGGAGCATTAATCAGCTACAATGTATATCGACAAAATAAAATTAAAAAAAAAAAAAAAAGAGAGATGTTGGGCACAACCTGGTTGTTGATCCAAATTATTCAGACCCACAGGGAAGGGGTGCCCAAGGTGGTGGACTGGCACTTCCTGTTCTGTAATGGTTTTGAGAAGCAGTGGATGTGAAGTAAAAGGAGCAATTTGAAAAAAGCTGCCTTCATCTAGTGTGGAGTAAAGGAGATTTTATTATTTGAAAAACTTACAGACCCATATGTTCATTTCCTAGGGAAGAGTGAAAACTATAGCAACAGGTACAAAATTCTGAATCTAAGGCATAATCCTACTTAAGTGACAGAAAAATGGCCTCTCTCCTACCTCTCAAAACAATTGATTCAGGAAATCCCTGCCATCTGCAAAGCAGAATCAAGAGAAAAAGAGCAGCATAAGACATCCACTAATATGATGAGAATAAAATGGAGAAAACTGATAGGGTGAACAAATGGCAGGTGATATGACCTTAGCTGAAAATTTCAACTAGGCAGTAAGTGAAAATTTTTAACAAATGTTTTAGCATGAATTTAAAAAGAAGCAAAGAAAGACATGGTTTAACATTAGAAAAAAAAAAGAATAGAAAAATGAATTAAAAAACAAAAATTTTTGAAAAATTAGAAAACATATTAATACAATTTATTTCATTAAGTTGGTAGTAAGAAAATCCATGTACTCGTAAACCCAGGACCCATTGTGGACTTTTACAATATTCTATGCCACTAGAATATGAAGAAACTTTCTTTCCTGGACATGAGCTTTCAAGAAGATAAACTTTCCTGTGGCTCATGAATATTTTTATTTTTTTCTCATTTCAGATGTCCAAACTGTTGATGGCTTAATTGAGAGGAGCCAAGAAAGTCATTGTAGACATTCATGGCAAGTTGTAATCACTAGCAACAACACATCAACTGAGGGGAGAGTCGAATTAGGAAAAAGGTTTCATTTGAGATCAATTCATATATCAAGTTCAATTACAAATAATGGAAACTATTCCGGAATGAGGCCTGAGGAGTTTAGTGTATGTCTGAATGCACTTCTTCCTACAGAGCCTGATGAGATGCACACTGGAGAGAAGCCGGATAACCTTAATATAACTGGGAAATCCTTCAGACATCATGAGCATCTTAGCATAATAAGATACAAACATCGCAACAGCCTTTTGAATATAGTGCACCAGGGAAAATCTTCAATACAGAACCAATATCTACACATAAAATGGTTCATATGTGCGAGACCTCCTGGATATATAATGAATACGGGGAAACCTATGGTAAGTCAGCTCTCATGGCCCAAGACATAACTCAAGTAGGGAGGAAAAGCTTTGAATGTGATACATGTGCAAAAGTGTTCTGTAATAAGACTAAACTCATTAAACATCAGAAAGTACACACAGGAGGGCCAAGCCCGTGGCGCACTCGGGAGAGTGCGGCGCTGGGAGCGCGGCGACGCTCCCACCGTGGGTTCGGATCCTATATAGGAATGGCCAGTGCACTCATTGGCTGAGTGCTGGTCACGAAAAGGACAAAAAAAAAAAAAAAAAAAAAAAGAAAGTACACACAGGAGAGAAACCCTATAAATGTAGTGAACATGAGGAATCCTTCATTAAGAAATCATACTTTACCAAACATCACAGAACACATGTAGGGGGGGGAGTCCTGTGCATGTAATGACTGTGACAAATTTTTCTATCAGAAGTTGGACCTTATCAGCATCAGAAAACTCACAGGAAGGAAAATTCCTATGCATGTATCGAATATGGAAAAAACATTCATGAGAAGTCATTCCTCAGGAGGGATCAGAGAATTCACACTGTTGAAAAACCATATGAATGTAATGAATGCAGGAAAAATTTCTCTAGTATATCACGCCTCAATATAAAAATCAGAGAATTCACACAGGTGAGAAACCCTTTGAATATAATGAGCGTGGAAAATCCTTTAACCAGAAGTCACACTTCAGCAGCCATCAGAACACTCACACCACTGAGAAACCATATGAATATAAAGAATGTGGAAAGTCTTTTAAACAAAGTCACTCCTCAGCATCCATGAGAAAATGCTCACAGGTGAGAAACCATATGAATGTAAAGACTGTAGGGAGTCTTTCTACAGCAAATCACACCTCAGTGTACATCAGAGAACTCACATAAGTGAAACACCCTCTAAGTGTAAAGAATGTGGAAAATCCTTTCATGGGAAGTCTCTCCTTAGCATCCATGAAAGAATTCATACAGGTGAGAAAGTATATGAATATAAACAATGTAGGAAAACTTTCTACAGTATTTCACACCTCAATGTACATCAAAGAACTCGCACAAGTGAGAAGCTCTATGAATGTAATCATTGTAGGAAATCTTTCTCCCATGAGTCAGACCGCACTGTACATCACAGAACTCACACAGGTGAGAAACCCTATGAATGCACTGAATGTGGAAAAACATTTAACAAAAATCCTACCTCAGCAGGCATCAGAACTCACACAAGTGAGAAACCATATGATTGAAAATCATGCAGGAAATGTTTCTACTGTGAATCATACCTCACTGAACATAAGAATTCACACAGGTGAGAAATCACATGAATGTAATGACTTTGGGAAAAGGCTTTGGCAGGTCAGCCCTAGTACACATGATGGAAATCACAGAATGGTAAAACCCAATGAATGTATTGTGTGCAAAAACCTTTTGTCAATAGTCACACCTCAAGATGCATCAGAGGACTCACACAATACAGAATGCCGGTGAACTGTCCCTTGATATTCACAGGAGGCTGGTTTCAGGATCTCCCTTGGAAACCAAAATTTGCCAATACATCCCTTCTATAAAGTGGTGTAGTGTTAGTGTATTGCCTATTTACTTCCTACTGTATACTTTACATCTTATCTATATTACTTATAATACTGAATACAATGTTAATACTATGTAAACAGTTCTGCTGGGTTTTTTTTTTTTTGGATTATTTGAATTATTATTTTTAAATCAGTTTTCAAATATTTTTGATCCATGGTTGGTTGAAGCAGCAGATGTGGAGCTGGCAGATCTGGAAGGTTGAGCGTAATGAATATGGAAATATCTTCTGTTGCAAGTCACACCACAGAAAGCATTAGAAAGTTCACACAAGGGAGAAATCCTGCATGTTACAAAGTTATTACTTGTACAGATATAAAAAAGGAACTATTTATGGATAATACACTATGATGCCTGAGATGATTTAAAATGAAATAGTGGAATGGGTGGTAGGGAGTGAGTGCTGGTAAAAATGAAACAAGACTGGAAGACAGATTCATAGGGTAATTATGCTTTGTCTTTACTTTTGTATATCATTAAAATTTTCTATAATAGTGTTTTTAAAATAATCAATTGGTATAAAAAATGTGAACAATCATGGCTACAGAAGAGTAAAGAATGGGACAGAACAGCCAACAAAATATTACACATGGCAAATACATACATGAAAAGATGTACTACCTTGGGCATAATTGGATAACTGCAAATTAACATATTTCACCTGGTGGATTGGTAAAAATTAGTATGTCTGATAATGCCCAGTGTCTGCAATGATGTGTGGAAACAGGCCCCAATCTCTACTAACAGAGGCTGTGAATACCCATGCAACCTTTGTGAGGGTGGTTTGGCTATTTCAACATTTTTTTTTTTTTTTTTGTGACCGGCACTCAGCCAGTGAGTGCACTGGTCATTCCTATGTAGGATCCGAACCAGCGGTGGGAGCGTCGCCGCGCTCCCAGCGCAGCACTCTACCGAGTGCGCCACGGGCTCGGCCCTATTTCAACATTTTGAAAACATAATTCCACTTCTAGGACCCTATCCATGAGATGTCCTCTGTGAGGTGTGCAAAAGGCATGTTCAATGACATCAAAGCAATATTCGTCAAAGCAAAAGTGGGAAACAACTTGAATGCTCATCAGTAAAGGATGTAGTCATTTATTCAATCAACAGAATACCATGTAGCCATTGAAAAGGAGGAATATCCATATGTGTTGAGATGGAAAGAGATACTCTATATGTTAAAGGAAAAAAAAGGGAAAATGGTGTATTATAGAATCCCATGTGACTACAAAAAGAAGTGAAAGATAAACTTGTCAGTTAACAAATCCATGGGCCCCGTCTAGATAGTCTTGGGCCAGAATAACAGAAAAAGACAATGCAGAAGCATCCCCCTCCTCGAGAGGGGAAGACTGGCTGGTTAGGAAAAGAGGGCGTTTTATCTTCAGCACATACATATAATCCTGCATATTGTTCTAATTAAAATATCAATTTAAGAACCTACTTTATACCATGTTAAGACTATTGAATTGCAATGAAAAAAGGCCACATCTTAGTGCTTCCTACATTCCAAACTAAAGTGAACACTGGAAGAAAGCTGACAGAAGACATGATGGCCCTAACGTGGGTGAAGGACCCATGTCCTGTACAGTGAGTCCTTCCCTTCTCACACCAGCTCTCCCATTCCCCTTTCCTGAGGAAACTACTGTAACCAGCTGTTTGTGTCTCCTTAATTTAATTCATACACAAGCCTGTGACTGCTTCTCCCTGTCTCTCTGTCTCTCTTGCTTGCTCTAACTCTATCTCTATCTCTATCTCTCTGTCTCTCTTTTGCACACACCAGCCCTGGTCCTTTTTCTACAGGAATCAAGACATATTACATATGATGTCTCTCACCTTGATTTTTTCATGTAACAATACATCTTTGGGGTCTTTTAGTATATATGGAACTCCACTCCTTTATACTTTTAAAATGCTACATGGTGGTCCACTCTATTGATGAAATATAATTTAACTACCCCCCTGTTGATGGGAATTTAGGTTGTTTCATGTATTTTGCTGTTACAAATAATGCTGTAAGCTCCGCTCGTGTGTATTTATCTTTGCACAAACAAGGGAGAATCTGTCACATAAATTCAGGGATGTCTACCTGCTGTTTCAAAGGACAAGTATATTCATGGTTGTCATAGAAAAATTATTCTGACACTGATTAAAAAAACAAGAAAGACTATTCAGTACGTTTGCAGTTCAAGCCAACTCTACTGCAGTGCAGGAGAGGTATTGAGTGCAACTCCTAATACAATGGGAATAAGTGGGAATTTATAGCCAGTGGTGACAGGAGGGGGTCAGTGGCTAGTAAATTACTATGGGAGCATATCAAGAGTAGGAAGATTTTTGTTTAATTGACTAAGCAGGATTCTTGCCAAAAGCAGGGTAAGTTCAATGCCTAGTTTAGAATAGAGCTCAGAGGAGCCTGTCTAGAGTTTGCTTGAGGAGGGACTTTTGTCACACTTTTGGTTGACAGTACCTACCTGCCCTCCAAAGACATTGTGAACCTACCATAAGCCTATCAGTAGATACACGATGCTCCATTTTCCACTGATACCAACCAGTTGTTTTCAAATGTGTTTCTCTTTGTCAACCACATATGACAAAATGGTGTGTTTTTAAAAACTTTCTAGTAGTAAATATCAAAAGTCTTAAATGGGTGCATCACCCTTTCTTGGAATATAAATTAATAAAATAATGAAAGATGATGCGAATTATTGTATTGCTTAAAATGGTAAAAAAATAAAGGCAGCTTCAAAGTGCATGAGGGGATTTGTTAAACAAATTATAACACATCCCTAAAATGAAACTCTTTACAGCCATTTCGTGTCATACATACTTTTTGGTCAGCTGGTTTCAAGTTTACCTTTTTCTAACTTTTATGTTCTCACCTGAAATCTTATACAAGTTAGTGTTCATAAATTTTGCATTAAAATATTAAATTATATAATTACCACAGGTGTAAGAATATACAGCAGAAAGCAAAACACCAACACCCTCTGTACCCAGTTATTTCCCTTTCTGGAAATAACTGCAGCCAGTTTGGTGAAGTCTAGCAGAGCTTTTCCTACAGTGTGTGTTATGTGGTGCTCCCAGTTTTACATTTTTACTCAAGTAACACATGAATCAATTCTCAGTCTTAAAGGTGCAAAGAATGCAAAATTATGTGGGTTAAACTTCTCTGTCACCTTTTGGGCCTAAATCTCCCTGCTTTCTCCGTAGCAAACCACCATGAACATGCTGGTATGTCTCCTTCTCAATTTATTTTTAAAACTTAGATTTAATGGTGACAAGGATGTGTGTCTGAGTCCAGCTTGTGACCTGCTCAGTCAGAGGTGCCTGGCAGATATCTGAGGGGAGGAGCCTAGTTATCATCTAAGTGTCCATAATGATGCAAACACTATTGTGACTAGTAGTGCGGGCTGAATTGTGTCCCCTCCAAAAATAATTCATGTTGCAATCTTAATCCCCAGTACCTCCAAAGGTGACTGTGTTTGAAGATAGGGCCTTTAAAGAGGTAGGTGAGTTAAAAACCAATTTCACAGTTGTCTATATGTCAAAAGGAGATTATAACATACAAGGGGACACCAGGGATTCTTGTGCACGAAGGCAATCTTGTGAAGAGGAAGTAAGTTGGCTATCAGCCAGCGAAGGCGAGAGCCTCACAGGAAACCAACCCTGCTGGACCCTTGATCTTGACCTTCCAGACTCCAGAACTGTGAAAAAGATACTTTCTCTTGGTTAAGCCACTCAGTCTGTGGTATTTTGCATGGAAGTCCAAGCAAGCTCATGCAACTAGCCAACATGAAATCTAGAGCAATGTTGAAATTGAGTGGGTACCCCATTTGGATGAAGTACCCCAAAAGTTTTGTGAAGGTGAGCTGTGGCCTTGGTCCATCAAGCTGATAGTGATTTAGGCTCTTGGAACAGGAGTGTTCAGTTCGGGTGTTAGGATTTACAGCTAGCAATTGAGGAAGCAAGTACAGGGAGGCAGCTGGGCAGAATGTGATACTACCTAAGTGATCAGGAGAGTGAAAACAGAGTCACTAAGTTGCTGGGATGAGAGACAGTATCTTGGCACATCTCCTTTACATAGCAAAAAACCCCAGAACTTCTCCAGTCTTCAGAACATACTGGTCTGAGGTAAAGACTCAGAAGAAATAAATTGATAAGAGACAGATGAGTGATAGGAGAAACCAAAAGTTGCATCTTTGTTCCCAGAGATCCTGCTTCTTTCTCCTTGGAGACTCAGCCAGTCCGAACCATCCACCAGCTACTCACACAGCCCCTTCCCTGACCACCAACACTTAAAAATCCTTGCCTGTGAACTTTCTGAGAGATCAGGATTTTTCTGAGCATTAGTCACATGATCTTCATTACTTGGCTCTGTAATTAAAGCTTAATTTCCCTCACTACAACTCGGTGTCAGTGTTTTGGCTTTAGCTGCACCTCAGGTGAACAGAACTAAGCTTGGTTTGATTACAATTTTGGCATCCCAGATGGGATTTCAAGCCCCCAAGTGGGTGCTTTACCTGTGGCACAAAGATGCCCTAGTCTAACACCATCCTTGGGAAGTGTCCAGTGGCTGCCTGAGTCCTGTTATCTCAGGGACAGCACCAAGCCTCTGGCTTCTGACCTGAGTGCCGTTGGCTCTTGGTGCACCTCAGGTCTCAGAGTAGAAGAAATGAAAGCATTAGACCTAGATTAGGAGACTCCTTGGTGGGTATAGCAGAATGTGTGTTCAAAAGCACCAAAGTATTTTTCCTTTAGATACTGGGTCTTGCTTTAGCAGAACATTTGTTTTGGTGGGATTCTTTCCCTAATTGAGTTAGTGGGACTAAAACTCTTCAGAGACTGCTTTATAGCTTGCCTGATTTGAGAATGTGTTAATCGACTTGTGAGCCAGCCTTTCAAAATTGTTTCTTGACAACCTAGGTTATTTCAGTGTTTGCACTCAAGCCTTGTGAGAGCTAGCTTTTGAAACCAGTTGACTGTTTGATTTGAGAACTAGTGCACTTGTTTCTTGTGTAAGTTTGAGTCCTGTGTAAATCTGAGTCATCAAAGAATCAGCCATGGTTAACAACTTTCAATGGGTAACAAAAGCTCTAGTTTAGCTTGCAGCCCTGTAGGATACATCCTGCAAAATTGGAGAGTGAGAACCACAGAACCAAATCATCCCCCAGTGAACCAGCCCCTATCAAGTGCTCCTAACCACCTACTCATCTGTCAAGATAGCTGGTGGGGTGGCGACCCTTGGTTTCATCACACCAAAATAAAACTCACCCCCAGGAACCTGGACAGAAGGAAGGACAAGCTTGAAATTGTGAGTCCTTACAAGATTTTAAGTTGCTGTCCCATGCCAAACCTACGAACAGATAAATAGAATGATTTGGCCCTTATATTTTGGGCCACAGCCCCCCTGCAAACTCCTCTTCTTTTGCATGAAAAGACAAATCATTGGTGCAAATTTCCTAGATCTTAACTTCTTCTGCTATCTTATTCCAGTGTTGGACATGTCACCCAAAATCCCATTCTGTCTTAGATCATCATGACCCTTTAATTCAACCACTGTATAATTTTTCCAAGCATTTCTGTTTGCACATATGAAAACCCCAAGTCTCCCCAATGAGTAGTATACTACCTGCAACGTGATGATTTCCATTCTTTTGTGTATATGCCCAGAAGTGAGATTATTGGGTTACATGGTAGTTCTGTCTGTAGTTGTTTGAGAAACTTCCATACTGTTTTCCATAGTAGCTGTACTAACTTACAGTCCCATCAGCAGTGTAGAAGAGTTCCCTTTTCTCTCTACCCTTGCCAGAATTTGTTATTCTCCGCGTTTTTGATTATAGCCAATCTAACTGTGGTGAGATGATATATCAGTGTGGTTTTAAGTCGTCTGTTATTAATGACTGTCAGCCATCTGTGCCTAAAATGTCAGACTTTCTCCAAGAGAAAAAACAAAAACCTTTAAGAAGAACCTATTTCCCATCATTTTAAATGGGAAAAATTATAAGGCACAACAAGTCAATGAACAAACCCTTTCAGTTTCGTAAGTCACAATATGGCACCTAAACATTAGTTACAAATATCATGTTAGGATGTGAAATGTTTAAAACATTGCTTCTTGGTCACCTCAAATTTCACATGGTTGCTAACATACAGTTGCTTCATGTGCAGTTGCAGTGGCCTCCCAGAGACCAGCAGCATCACACGTGTGAATCTTCCTTTGTCGACAGCCCAGCGCTTTGCCAAGTGACTAGCATAATTCTGATGGTCTACCAGTTGTATTTGGAAGCAACATGAAGTTCTTCCAGGAAACTATGTAGTTTCAAGTATTGTATTTTTTGAAGACAATGTGAACTCTATCTGTACAGATATTATCTGAACAATGTACTGAGAGATAAATAGCTGCTATTAAGTTTGGGTATTAAAAACTAATATATGCTCTTCCAGGAAAATATTAATTGGGAATGTTATTTGGGATACACGTGTATTACAAAATTGATGCCAAAAATTCTATTTACTTTTAAGAGTTTAAAGATTTAAGCTATAACTTCAAGTAAATTTGGGTCTGAGGAGTCCTTTCAGACTACTCCAGATTCTGGAGTTCTGTGTCCATAATAATCTCTTGCCAGTATCCACATACAAACATTCCTTAATGTTGTGCATTAAACAAACAGATCTGCTTGGATTCCAAGTTACCCTCTCTCTTCAGTTCTCTTTCTCTGCTGCATTCAGCCACTTCTTCTACCTCTCCTCAAGTTCTCTTCTGACTCTGCCATTCTTGCAGGGAGGGGTCATACAGACAGCTTCAAAACTGGTAGTAAAGTTGTACTGATTGAGCAGATGATAAAAAGTACAAAGTGTTTTTCTTATTTTTCTTTATGCCCTTTTTATTGTATAAAATGTTATTTCATTGTAAAGCTAGGGCTGGGTCTCACAGACTCTTTGAGCCCATTGTACAGACTGGGTCACAAACTCTCCACACACAGGTCTATGAGCGAGGTAATAGGAGAAGGTCCTGGGAGCCATGGGTGAAGACATAATAGGCTTTATTCAGAGCTAGGAGCAGCTGCCCTGGTGGCTTCCTGGAGCATTTCAAGAAACTTCCCTTATCAGAGCCATTAGTCCTCTATACTCAAGTCCATAATCCAAAACACCTGGGTGCACATGCGCAATCACAGACAATAACAAGGAACACCTGGGTGCACGTGCATATTTACATCAGATGCTTGGCAAGATTTTGAACATCTGAGGGGCCCTGACCACTTTTCTATATTTTCCCAGCAATCCACTCCTTCAGGGAGCAATCCACTCCTTCAGGGCCTCTTGCTGTACAATCTATGCATTCAGAATTTTCTGCCATTTTCCCTTAGTGAGGATAAATGACCCTTACATTCCTATAACTTACTGTCTGTTCAATATGCCTTAAGTCTTGTCCCTAAGGCTTGTAGTTCTGATCTTTTAACTATTAGCCACACATATCTGGTTAGTAGTCATCATTGGTGTGATTGTCCATGGGAATCCTGTCTTCCTACTGATGGGAAGTTCAGTGCATATTCAGTAGGCCGACACATTGATCACATGAACGTACGTCTGTATCCAGTTGACTCTGGTGCCCGCAAACAGAACACTATGGGTGAAAGACAGAAGGTTATTGGTACCAAGAGGGGGAGTTCCCACCCCTCTGATAAGGTATATGCCAGTTTGCCAACCTGAGAAAGGATGGTTGCAGGAATAGGTATCTTACCTGTTTTATGATACTATACTTTATCCACTAACACTGCTGGATCTGTAGGTTCTACATGTAACAGTATAGGGGAACTCATAATTGGCCACAGTGAAAATACAAACGTACTCTTTGGAACAGAGCACTTATCTGTTCCAGGCCATGTTACCTTTACTCAAGGAGGCCAGGTACTTGTCACCCAGGGTGAAACTTGTAAGTTTTCTTCTAAGGCCCTATTAGACCTACCCAGCGTATATGGGGAGCTCCTATTCTCCAAGGCCATTCCCATTGTACTGTCTGTCCCTGTTGCAAACAGGTCGGGGCTGGGAAGAGAATATTTCCATTTTTGCCATATCCTGGCTTCAAAAGCTTATGTTTAGTAGTGACTTGCAGTTGTATAGGTGCTGCAGCCCTATGCAACAGAGCTTCCACTGGAGAGGGCCCGCCCTTGTGGGGTCTCTCATTTAGAATCCTGACTGTCAGCCATGTCCACCCCTTCAGGGATGCAGGTTGGGCAGATACCCTTAGTACCTTTTTAAAAAGACTATTATACTGTTGAATCATTCCCGCTGCCTGGGGATGATATGGCACATGTAACTTCCATTGAATAGACAACTGGGAGGCTCACCTCTGAACCTCATGTCCAGTAAAGTGGGTTCCATCATCACTCTCTATAACTACAGGCTGGCCATACATGGCCGTAAGGCTATTCAATGCCTTCACTGTGTTTACCCAGCCTGGGGCCTTACAAGGCCATACAAACAGAAGACCAGTAGCCATATCAACAGCTGTGAAGATATATCTGAAATTCTCTGACCTTGGCAGTGGTCTGACAAAGTCCACTTGCCATTGAGTCAAGAGCACCCTTCCTTGAGTTATTTGCCCATCTGTATGGGGCACCTGCCAGGGGTGTGGACTCTCTTGAGCACATACTGGACAAGCATGACAGGCATTCACTACATCTTTCCATTTTATAGGCAGGGCCCATCTTTGAGCCGCCATCGACATGGTTTTGTTGCCAGCATGCTGCATTCGTCAATGTACCCACTGGGCTACATAAGTAGCTGGGGCTCTCTCCAGCCATCTTACCTTAGCCAAGGCATCAGCTTCATCATTTCCTGGACTGGCTAAGGGAAAGTGTCCTGTGACATGGAAAAGAGTTACTTTTTTCTCATGTCCCAATTCCAATAACTTTGCCATGTGGCTTGTCCCCACAGGGGTTGGTGGCCTATCATCCACCATTGATATTTCCACGTAGAGATCCAAAGGGTTAAACCTTTGAACAGAGCCCAGATGTCAGTACCGATGGTTACAGGCCCAGGCTCATTTTTTATCACCATCCATTCTGCTCTCAATTCAGCCCATTGACGGCTTTGCCCTGTGCCATTTTCATACCACATGGTATCTGTTAAGGGCTGGACAGCAATAGCTGTCCATGATGCTGAGGGTCCCATGCTAGAGCCATCTGTATACCAAGCTTGCTCTGTGATAGGTCCCTGCCCCTCATGGAAAGCTGTAGCCTCCACCTCCTTGGGTAACGGTTGTGTCAAAGTTTCCTCCACAACCTCTACTGGGCCTAGCACAGTTTGCAACTCTTTGGACAGAGGACTCATTGACACAGTGCTTTTCTGTTCTATATATGCTCCCCATTTAGACAGAGTGGGAGCCTGAGCTACACCCTTTTTAGGGGTGTTTGCCCACGTGTGCAGCCAACCTATTATGGGGTATGTCATCCTTACTAGGACTTTGGCAATTCCTGTGATAGCTTCAGTGGCCTTCAAGGCAGGATACACAGCTGATAACTGCTTTTCTATCAGAGTATAATGCAATTCAGCACCCTTCCATAGCTGAGACCAGAATCCTACAGTTGTTCGGAATCAGTCTTGTCTCTGCCACAAATCCCATCCTAACCCCTCTTGGGTTATATGTACATCCAATTCAAAAGGCTTAGTGGGATCAGCCACTTGTATAGCCTGTACTTGCTGTATAGCCCTTTTTGTAGCTCAGTAAGCCTGTTCTACTTCCTCCGCCCAATCCCAGAGGGCTCCGTTCTTTGTTAATGCATACAGTAGGCATGCCGTTTGGACCATATGGGGTACAAAGGCTCTCCAATACCCCAGAAGTCCCAAATATGTCTGTAGCTGAGCTACAGTTGTGGGCCGAGGGTATGCCTGTATCTACCAAAGCCAAAACATGCTGCACATTCGTCCTCGACCAATATATTGCCAATTCAATGTGAGGCCTCCAGTCCTCGCCTGCCCCCAAAAGATGAGTACCTTGGCCTGCTCCTTAATCAAAACAGAACAGTTCATCTGCCTCCTCGGGAGCAACCAAAAAATCCTTTAAATCTACTAAGCGTAACTTGCTACCTGTTTCTGGATGTTTAGTGAAATGCTGTTCAGGGCAAAATTGTTGCCACAAGGCAAAAAGGACTGCATTTGGCTGCTGGTCAATTTTCTTGCTATCAACCGCTGCTGCAAGCAAGTCAAGCCACATCTGCTTATGACTGGTCTTGCTTGGTCCCCTAGGGATAAAATCCTGAGCATTTCTTGGGGGTTTGGTCTTAGCCACCTTTCAGACCCCTTTTGCTTGTCTCCTATCCTCTACTTCACCCAGGCTGGCTATCATGGTCAAGTCATTACCTCATGTACAGGATGACCAACGTATGGGGCCAATATGGCCACCAGTGACCCAAAGGACATTGATGGGGTATTTTGCAGCACTATGTCTCTCATGCTGCATGTAAAACTTTCATTGTCCAGACCACGAGTCACATTAAACATGGACTGCCACGTCCCCAGCTCCCCAATTATTTGAACTAACTCAGCATACTTTTGCATTTACTCACAATCTTGGGCAGTTCTCGAGCATTCACCCACATGGTTCGGGCAGCTGCATTCCACCCATTCCACTAGGGAGTGATTACCTGGTCCTTGTGCATATCTGTGGCTATTCTGCAGCCGCTGCCTCAGGGACAGGTGCATGGTGACAGAGGCCAATTGTTCCATCTCCGCACCAGGGCACACCACTCTATCCACCCCTAGGTCCCATAACTGCAACAGCCAAGCAGCCAGGGGCTCCCCCTGTTTCTGCCAGACCTGTCTCCCCAAGTCAACTAATTCAACCTGGGTATATGGGACATAGGTGGTGAATTGGGTCACCTGTGGCTTGCCCACTGGTTGTCCACCCGGTCCCATAGGCTCCTCATGCTTCACTTTCTGATGCACAACAGGTCATGCCTGGAGAGGCACGGTCTCCCCCAACTCACCGCTGGGTTTGTCGTCTTCCCTGGTGTGAGAGGCAGGAGTGGCCAGTCCCTGCATGTCATCCTCCAGGACATTTTTCTGTGCTTCCAACAACTCTGCTTTCTGCTTCAAATCCTCAATCAGCTTGCAGTAGAGTGAGAAGTAGCCAGCCTCTGGTGAGCAGAAAAGTGGCCACTGGGCACCATATGCTCAAGGACAGCCACCCTCCCTCTCCCTCCCAAGGGGTTCTCTGCTGTAGTGCCTGGTCTATGCTGTCTTGCAGTATAGTGAGCAGCAACCAGATCCTGGTCAACAGGAAAGTGGCCATAGGGCACAACATATTCAAGAGTAGCCACATTTCCTCCTTCTCCCAAGGGGCTTTTGGCTCCTTTACCACCTCAGAATCCTGCCACAGACTATGCCAATTGTAAAGCTAGGGCTGGGTCTCACAGACCCTTCAAGCCCACTGTACGGACTGGGTCACAAACCCTCCGCACGCAGGTCTATGAGCTAGGTGATAGGAAATGATCTTGGGAGCTGTGGGTAAAGATATAAGAGGCTTTATTCCGAGCTAGGAGCAGCCACCCTAGTGGCTTCCCAGAGCATCTCAAGAAGCTTCATGTGTCAGAGCCCTTAGTCCTTTATACTCAAGTCCACAGCCCAAAACACCTGGGCGCACACGTGCAATCACATTAGACAATGACAAGGAACATGTGGGTGCACATGTGTATTTACGACAGATGCTCAGCAAGATTCTGAACATCTGAGGGGCCCTGACCAGTTTTCTATATTTTCCCAACATTCATATATATAAAATAGTTTATTTTAAAATTTTTTAAATTGTGTTTAATGTATATTCACATATGTTACAATTTACTCATTTAAAGTACACAACTCAATGGCTTTTCTTTTATTCACAAGTATGGGCAACCACCTTTACAGTCAACTTTAGAATATTTTTACCACCCTCCTATTCTCTCCGACTCCGTCTCTCAGGCCTATGCAACTACTAATCTACTTTCTGTCTCTATAGATTTGTCTTTCCTGGTCATTTTATATCCGTGGAATCATTTTATCTGTGGACTTTCGTAACTGGCTTCTCTCATTTGGCATAAAATCGTGGTTCGTCTAAGTGTGTCAGCACGTCAGTCCTTTGTATGGCCATCTGCCTCAGATTTAGTGTCCCCCCAAAACTTGGCTCCCACTGTGGCATGTCAAGAAGGTGGGAAATCCTATCATGGTAGTTGAAAGGTGGGGCCTGAAACAGATGATTAGACTGTAGGACCATGCAGTAGTGGATTAATAATGGTGGTCATGGGTGTGCTTTGGAGGACTTCATAAAAGAATGAATGAGGTTGATTGTTCTCCCTCTGCTCCACCTAATACCCTGCCATCACTGAAGTCACCACCAAGGAAGGCCTTCACCAGATGTGTTTCCCGGTCTTTGGACTTCCAGCCTCTGAAACTGTGAGCAATAAATTTCATTTTCTTTATAAATCACTCAGTTGCAAGTATTTTGCTATAAGTAACAGAAATGGACTCCTACACCACCCTAGTAAGTCTTTTTTAAAAAATTATCTTGAGTGCTAGTGCTTGAGGAAACAAATGTAAAGGAAATGAGAAAGATAAATAATTCTCTGAAGATCCTAAAAGACTTTTAACTACTTGGTAAATGGAATTCTTCCGAATGTGACTGAATTCTTCCAGAACTAGGGCTGGATGCTGGATTGTTGGTTCCCAAGTAAAGTGAATCATGCAGGGAGTGAAAGAGAAGTTATTTTACTAATAAAGAGGGAACGGGACCAAAGGAGATGAGATATACAGGATGGGGGAGGGGAGTTGCTGGGAGTGGAAGGGACCCAGCTGTGAGAAGGGAAGTGGAGAACGAATGGTGCAAGTTCAGCTGGAGTTTAGGCTCTGGGGGGAAGGAAGAAAGAAATGAGGGAAGAACGGCGGGTCATAAATCCCTGCATTCAGCAGCTCCAGTCATGGGCCCTGGGGGCCTGGTTATCCCCCCACAGGCAGGAGCTTGAGGCTGCAGCTGGGGAGTTGAGCAGAGGCTGAAGCCCGGGAAGGGAGTCCTGCACAGGAGGCAGTCATGTGCACGTGAATATCCACAGCACGAGCATGGTGTGCATATTTAGGGAGAGCCTGCACTGGGCTTTTGTGCCCATTGGAATATCTAATTATCAACCTCTTAATTTAGTGCCGACTATGTGACACACAATGCACAGTACCAGAGATGAGCACCCTGTCTGTGCCCTGTACTGCTGAGTCACGTCCTGTTGGATGAATGCAGTACAACTTGTTCATCGATTTTTCTATGGATAGACATTTGGGTCATTTCCTGGTTTGGACTAATATGACTAAAGGTTTTATAAACATTCTTGTACAAATAACTTTTGTATTCAGTTTAATTCCTTTATTAGCATTGCAGTGACACCTCTGCATTTGTAAGTGGTTGCTCCAGTGATTGCAGTATGCATTTTAACATATAATCTACTTAAATAAATATTATACTATTTTACTAAATGTAAAATGTAAAAACCTTACTACAGAACAATTCTATTTCCTCTTATTCTTTGTGTACTTTTACATCTTACACACGTTATAATTCCCACAACGCAGTGTTAAATTTTGCTCTGAACAGTCATGGGTCTTTTACACAAATTAGGAGGAAAAAGTTATTAATAAGTATTTGGAGGGAGATACTTTGAGGCTATACAAATATACTGTTTCTCTTGAAACTTTTACCCACAATTTTTGCATTCATCAGTGAATTCTGACTACAGTAATTACTACCCTGGTATTTTAGTGGTGACTTTTTATTTCTCATCTGTATTTAATTTTTGGAATTCTCTGGTGAGAAAGGTTTATTCTTACCCCTTCCTTTCTTTCCTAATACCTTCCTTCCTTTTTTATTTAATCTTTTCTATGTGAGTAGGAGCTCCTGGATAGTTATTTTGTTCTCTAAGTTATAATCCAACACTATCATTATTTATTTTGTTGCTCACATTCTTCCAGCTTGGCCCAGTGGGAGCTCTTTCAGGTTGCCTCCTTTTGTGATATCCCCATTCTTTAGTTTTTCTTTTTAAGCATTCTCTTACTTTCTAGCACTACAAGATGCTTCAAGTTCACCTTGTATTTTTCATCCCCAGCCCTGGAATTAGCTATTTTTCCAAGAGACCCTGGTTCCTTTTACTGGAGAATGACATCTAGAAAACAAGATCTGGGATCTAGGTATGTTTATTGTTACTGGTGTGACAGTGCCTTTAGACCTTCTCAGCAGACAGAGTTTGGAAATGTAGGTATAAATAGAAACCCAGGTATGCACACACCTCTATCAGTCTGTCTATCATCTATCTGAACAGACATATTAAAATAGGCACAGGTTTATTCTGATATTCCCAATTTCAATCTAGCACCACAGGGTTATTCTAGCATTTTCCATGTATGTGTAACTTTTTCCACCTCCAGTGATAAACTGGACTCCGATTATCTGCAACATGTTTACTAACATGTAAAGTAGTTTCAGAATAGCTAACCATAGACTTGTGAGAAACAAGTTTGCCAACCAGAGTTCAGTGTTTGTGTACGGTTCTTGAGTTCCACAGTATTCAGTCAAAACAGTTTTCCAAAGTTGCTTAGGTCAGGACTCATCATCCCACCCTCTTCAATATGGTTATGTCAAGCATTTGTGATACAGGGGATTTTTCTTGTCAGTGTCTGCACTCCATCTGAGTCCCCCAGCATCCCTGCTGATTTTTAAAAATTTGCATAGAGTAAAATTTACTCTCTGAGTGTATGGTTCAATGGTTTTTGACAACTAGTTATGTATCTACCAGCACAGTAACATACTAAACTGTTTCATTACTCCCCAAAAACCTCTCATGCTGCCCCTTTGTACTCCACCCCTTCTCACACCCCATCCCTTGAAAACCACTGACAATTTTCCATCTCTTTAAATTTGTCTTTTCTAGAATGCATATAAATAGAATTATATAAAATACAGTCCTTGGATCTGACTTCTTTCACTTAAAGAAATGTATTTAAAATTTACCCATGTTGTTGTGTGAATCAGTAGTTTGGCCCTTCTGATTGCCAATTAGGATTCTATGGTATGGATGCAGCACAGTTTATTTATCCATGTACCTGCTCAGAGACATCTGGCTTATTGTCAGCTTTTAGAAATTATGAATAAAGTGGCTATAAACATTCACACACAGGTTTCTTTTTAAACATTAACTTTCAATTTGCTTTAGTAAATACCTAGGACTGGAATATCGGAGTCATACAACAAGTGTTTTTAACTTTATAAGAAACTGCTAAACTGTTTTCCAAAGTCACTGTATCATTTTGAATTTCCAGTTCTAGTTGCTCCAAATCCTCACAAGCACGTGGTATGAGCAATTGGATGTTTTATTTTAGCCATTCAGATAAGTGTGTGTTTTCTCATTGTGGCTTCTATTTTTGGAAGAGAGTTCTGCTGAGTATAAAATCCTTTGTTGACATTTGGAATTTCTTTCTGCATTTGAAATATGTCATTCCATTGTTGATTTGCTTTTAAAAAAGAAAAAAAAGTCCTCCATTCTTATGTATGTAATTTGTTGATTTTCCCTGGTCACCATCAAAATTTTCCCTTTATTTTTGGATTTTATCAGTTTGAGTACGATGGGCCTATTTATGCTGTTTGTTTGTTTGTTTGTTTGTTTGTTTTCGTAGTATATTTTCTTTTTGAGATTTGTTGACCTTCTCAGATCAAAAATTTAGGTTTTCTGCCAAATTTTGAAAGGGCTCAGCTATTAGTTGTTGATTTATATTTCCTCCCCATTTAATTTTTCTGCCTCTCCACTCTTTTTCTGGGACTCAATCATCCCACAGGTATCTAAGGTTCTGTTTATTTTTCTTCAAAGTTTTTTCATTCTTTTCTTCAGATTAGATCATTTTTATTGCTCTGTCTTTACATTTTTTTCTTTTTTTACTATTTCTAATCTGATAATGAACTCAAAAGTTTTTGTTTGTTGGTTTCATCATCTTTCTATTTGGTTCCTTTACAGACAATTTTTATTCCTCTGCCAAGTTTCTGTTTATTCATTATGAGAATATTTTCCTTTACGCCAATGAACACGTTTATAATAGCTTCTTCCTAACTCTTGTATGCTAATTGCAACATGTTGAATACAATGGGGATAAGTTCTACCACCTGTTTTTTGTCTTGTATACGGATTATATTTTCCTGTTTCTTCACATGACTCATAATTTTATAAATTGTGTACTAGAAACTATTATTTCTGTTGTATTTCTTTGAAGAGCAACATATATATATATTTTTTTTTTTTTTTTGAGGGGGTGGGTGGGCAGTAAAGGGATTCAAACCCTTGACCTTGCTGTTATCAGCACCATGCTCTAACCCAGTGAGCTAACCAGCCAGCTCTGAAGAGTGATTTTTGGGGGGTTGGGTTTTTTTGTTGTTGTTGTTTTTGTTTTTGTTTTTACCTGTAAGGGGATCTTAACCTTTGGCTTGGTGTTGTCAGCACCACGCTCAGCCAGTGAGCGCACCGGCCATCCCTATATAGGATCCAAACCCGCAGCCTTGGCGCTACCAGCACCGCACTCTCCCGAGTGAGCCATGGGGCCAGCCGAAGAGTGTTATTTTTTTAATCAGGTAGTTTACTTGGCTGGGATCAAACTTCAATACCTTTCTCCTCTAGAGTGAGCAAAGCTGAAATCCTCATTCAGGTCTTACCGCATATATCTCATACATGTAATACATATGTGTTTCTACATAACTATATACAATAGTTTCTGAATTATTTCACTTACCATGTTTCAAGGTTCATCCACCTATAGCATACATTAGAATTTCCTTTATTTTTAAAAATAAATATTTCATTGTACACCACATTTTGTTTATTCTTTCACCTTATGATGAATACTTGGTTGCTTCTACCTTTTGGCTGTTATGAACAAGGGTGTACATATATATCTTTTTAAAAAATAATGCTGTATTATCTCTAATGAAAGAAACAGACATTTCTATCACATCACCTAAAGAGCATTTCACCCACTGCTCTGTTTGGCCCCCAGTCTCTTATCTTTCTCTTCAGCAATGGTAAGGCAGATACCTTTTCCTAAGAGAAATCTCTGGTTTGTTCCTTTGATAATAACAAAAATGTTGGACAGGAAATGGCAAAGCTGCTCCACTGGCATCTTTCACATGAACCACATTGAAGGAGCCAGGATGTTTCTCTCTGTTGCTGCTCACAACAGTTCTTCCCACGTTAGCACTGCCCGTCACCATGCACAGGTGGCCAGCATCAAACTTGCTGAAATCGGTGCTCAGGCCAGTCTCCAAGCCAATCTCTGATGACGGAATCAGACTAGTACATGGTGGGAACATCACGAGTCACCAGGTGAGGGATTCCTTTACTGCCCACAAAGATCTTTCTCACTTTGCACAACTTGTACTTGGCCTCCTGAGGTGTAAAATGATGAACCACAAAGTGACCTTTGATGTCATAGATCAGATAGAAATTCTCTCCGACCTTGTCCATGCTGATGACATCCATGAAACCAGCCAGATAGGTTATATCAGTTCGGACCATGCCATCTACCTCAGTGAACCACTGCATGCGAATCTTTTCTTCACCTCCTGTCCTGACATACTGAAGTCTGCTCCTTAGGAAAATGATGAGAGGGAGACATTGTCTCCGCTGGTGGGGACTGGTGGGTGAACAAGGAGCAAACACACTGGTCAGTTTATCCACCATCCAAGCTTGGGAGCTGCTACTCACATCAGATGTTTCTTGGGACCACAAGCCATGGCTGCAGCAGGCGCAGGGGTATATCCTCAGACGTGGAGTTGCTCGACTACATAATAATTCTATTTGTAATTATTTAAGGAACCATCATACTGTTTTTCATAGAGGCTGTACCATTTTACATTCCCATGCACAAGAGTTTCAATTTTTTTACATTACTGTGAAGAAATAGCACTTTATAAGAAATAACATGTTATTTTCTGTTTTTCTTAATTTTATTTTTATTTTTGGTAATAGTTACTCTAATAGTTGTAAAGTAATATCTCACTGTGGATTTGATTTACATTTGCAGAATGATTAGTAATGTTGAGCATGTTTTTATGTGCTTATTGACTGTTTGTATATCTTTGGGAAAATGTCTATTCAGACATTGTTTTGGTAGATTGCCAGGGCAGGGATTGAACCCTGGGCCTTGTTGTTACCAGCAAAACACTCTAACCAATTGAACTAGCCAGGTTGCCCCTTCTTTGCCCATTTTAAAATCATGTTATTTTGTTGTTGCGTTGTTCAGTTATATGAGCTTTTATATATTCTGGATTTTAATTCTTTACTAGACATGTGATTTACAAACATTTTTTCTCATTCTGTATGTTGCCTTTTACTCTGTTCATAGTGTCCTTTGATGTACAAAATTTTTCCATTTTGATTAAGTCCAATTTGTCCATTTTTTCTTTTGTGGCTTATACTTTTGGTGTCATATCCCAGAAATTATTGCCAGATCCAATGTCATAAGGCTTTTCTTCTGTTTTCTTTTAAGGATATTGTCCTATTAGCTCTTATGTTTAGATCTTTGATCTCTTTTGAGTTGATTAATGTATATGGTGTAAGGGGGAGTTCCAATTTTATTATTTTCCTGGTGAATATTCAGTTTTCTCAGTGCCATTTGTTGAAAGGAATATTCTTTTCCATTAGAACAGTTTTGCACCCTTGCCAAAAAATCATTTGATCATATATGGGAGGGTTTATTCATAGGTTTTCTATAGTACTTTGTTCATCTATATATGTGTCTGTTTTGATTATTGTATTTGTAGTAAGTTTTGAAATGACTCTTCCAACTTTGTTCTTTTTCAGGATTGTATTGACAATTCAGGGTTTCTGCAGATTCCCTATAAATTTTAGAATAAAGTTTTTATTTTTTTTCAAAAAACACAATTAGAATTTTTACCTCCTAGGTTAAGTCATATCCTAAGTATTTTATTCTTTTCATGCTATTAAATTGCTTTCTTAAATTTCTGTTCATTTTACTCATTATTAATGTATAAAAACACAATTAATTTTTGTGTTTTGTATCCTGCTGTGTTTTGTATCCTTGCTGAATTTGTCTTTTAGTTTTAACAGTTTGGTGTGTGTGTGGAATCTTTAGGGTTTTCTGTATACAAGATTATAAGATCGGTCAACACAGATAATTATTTTCCACCAATATTGAAGCTGTTTAATTCTTTTTATCACCTAGTTGCTCTGGCTAGAATTTCCAATACTATGCTGAATAGAAGTGGCAAAATGGAAATCCTCACTTTGCTCCTTATCTTAAAGAAAAAAACTTTGTCTTTCACCCTTGAGTCTGATGTTTTCTGTGTAGTTTTCATATATGGCTTTTATTATGTTGAGTTACTTTCTTTGTATTCCTCATTTGTTGTGTGCTTTTGTTGTGAAAGGATGTTGAATTTTGTCAAATGCTTTTTTTGTGTTTGTTTAGATAATAATTTGTGTCTTTTTCTTCAATTTTGTTAATGTGGTGTATTGCATTGTTTGATTTTCATGTTGAAATATTCTTGCATTCCAGGAATGAACCTCACTTGGTCTTGGTGTATAATCCTTTTACTATGCTTCTGAATTTGATCTGCTAGTATTTTCTTAAGAATTTTTGCATCAGTTTTCACGAGGGATATTGGTCTGTAGTTTTCTTTTCTTCCAGTATCTTTGTGGAGCTTTGGCCTCAAGGTAGTGCTGGTCTCATGGAAGAAGTTTGAAAGTGTTCTCATTTCTCTTATTTATATATTTACTTATTAATATTATTACATTTATACATTCTAAGGTGTTGTAGCAGAGCAGTTGGGGGAGAGGAAGAGGGAAACGGGGAATGAAATAGGGTGAGAGGAGGAGGAAGGAAGGAGAGCATGGTCAAGGCCCATGGCACACCCCTTATTTCAGTGAGGGAATCCAGGGGGTTTCCAGTGGCAGCATGGTCATTGCTGGGCTGGATGCACATGTCAGGGGGTGTGGCTGAAGCCCTTGGCCCCCCCTCCACCCTATCTTGGGAGTGTGAGGTATTTCTTGTAGTAGCTTGGTGGTCATCACTGGGCTGGTTGCAGATGTTAAGGGGGTGTGGCTGAAGCCCTCGGCCCCCCACCATCCTGTCTTGGGAGCCCCCATGTGTCCAGTAGTGGCTCAGTCATCATCACTGGGCTGGTTGCAGATGTCAGTGGGGCATGGCTGAGGTCCTCAGTCCCCCACTGCCCGGTTTAGGAGACTAGGGCACTTCTGAGGTGGCTTAGTGGTCATCACTGGGCTGGCTCTGGATGTAGGGGGGTGTGTCTGAGGCCCTTAGCCCCCACATTGCTCCCAGATCAGGAACTCAGGCACATCCAGTGGTGGCCTAGTGGTCAACACTGGGCTGGGTGCAGTCATCAGAGGGCTCATGGCTGGAAAATGTTTGCATTTCTAAAATTTTCGGGAAGAATGTGAAAAGGATTGTTATATTTCTTTTTTTTTTTCTTTTAACTTTTACTTGTTTTTTTTGGCAGCTGGGTAGTACAGCAATTGAACCCTGCACTTAGGTGTTATTAGCACCAGGCTCTAACCAACTGAGGTAACCAGCAAGCCCCATTGTTAATTCTTCAATTGTTTCATTGAATCCACCAGTAAATTCATCATGTCAAAGCTTTTTATATACATGTCAAGTTTTTAATTATTGATTGGTTCTCCTAATAGTTATGATTCTATCAGATTTTCTATTTCTTTGTGATTCAGTCTTGGAAGGCAATGTGTATCTAGGAGCTTGCTTTTTAAAATAGAGATTGTCCAATTTGTTGGCACAGAATTGTTCATAGCATGCTCTTATAATCCTGTTTGTTTCTGTGGAGTCATTAGTAATGTCCCCACTTTCATTTCTGATTTTAGTATTTTGAGTCTTCTGTATTATTTTCTTACTCTAGATAAAGGTTTCAAAATCTTGTTACCCTTTTTGAAGAACCATCTTTTTGTTATGTTGATTTTCTCTTGTTTTTCTTTTTTACATTATCTCTGCTCTAATCTTTAATATCTTCTTTTTTCTCTGCTAGCTTTGGTTTAGTTTGTTCTTTTTTTCCCCCAGTTCTTTAAGTTGTAAAGTTAAATTTTGGGCTTGAGATATTTCTTCTTTTGTAGTTGAAGCATTCATTGCTATAAATTTCTCTCTTAGCACTGCTTTTGCTGTGTCCCATAAGTTGGTATTTTCACTTCCATTCAACTCTAATTTCCCTTGTGATTTCTTTGATCTATTGTGTACACGAATGTATTGCTTAATTTCTACAAACTTGGGATTTTTTGGTTGTTTTTTTTCAGTTCTTGATTTATAATTTCTTCCCATTGTAGTCAGAGAAGATATTTTGTATATCTACCTTTTAACATCTATAAGACTTCAATCCTGGTCTATTGTATGGTCTATCCTGGAGAATGTCCCGTGTCCACTTGGCAAGACTATGCATTCTGTTGTTGTTGGGTAGAGTGTCCTGAATATGTCTGTTCGTTCTGGTTAGATTATTGTGTTGCTCAAGTCCTGTGTTTTCTTATTTATTGTCTCTCTGGTTATTCTATTCATTACTGAGAGTGGAGTATTAACGTCTCCAACTATTACTGTTGAATTATTTCTCCCTTCAATTCTGTTAATTTTTGCTTCATATATTTGGATGATCTGTTATTGAATACATAAATATTTGTATGCTTTCTTTTTGCTACTTGAATCTTTTATTAATATATAATGTTCTTCTTTTTTCTGGTAAGCTTTTAAAAGTTTATTATGTCTGATATTATAACCACCCACGCTCTCTTTTGCATACTAATTGCATGGAATATCTTTTTTTATCCTTTCACTTTCAACTTATGTGCATCTTTGGGTGTAAGTTGAGTGCCTTGAAAACCACACATAGGTTATGTTTTTCTATTGATCCTGCCAATTTCTGTCTTTTGATTGGAGAGTTTAATTCACTTATATTTAGAGTAATTACTGATAAAGAGGAACTTCTATCATTTTGCTATTTGCTTTTTATATGCCTTAAATCTTTTCTTATGTATACAATATATTCTTATTAACTATAGTCACAGTGATGTACAATACATCTCTTGAAATTATTGCTCCTGTCTAACTGAAATTTTGTGTCCTTTGACAAACATCTCTCCACCCGTACACCCCACCCACCCCGCAGCCTCTGGTAACCACCATTTTACTTCCTATTTTTATGAGTTCAACTTTTTTAGATTCCAGATATAGGTAAGATCATGTGGTATCTGTCTTTCTGTGTCTGGCTTATTTCACTTAACATAATATACTCCAGATTCATCCATGTTATTGCAAATGACAGATTTTCTTCTTTTCTAAAGCAGAATAGTAATTCATGGTGTGTACATATATAATAAATTTTCTTTATTTACAAGTTCACTGAGGGCCACAGGTTGATTTCATATCTTGGCTACTGTGAATAATATTGTAATGAACATGTACATGGAGATATCTTTTCAACAGACTAATTTCATCTCCTTTGGATATACACCCAGTAGAGGGATATCTGGATCATACGGCAGGACAAATTTTAATGTTTTGAGTAACTACCACACTGTTTTTTGTAATGACTGTACTAATTTACATTCCCATCAAGAGTGTACAAGGGTTTCTTTTTCTCCACATCCTCACCAACACTTATTACCTTTTTTGTCTTTTTAATAATAACCATTCTAACAGGTGTGAGGTGGTATCTTATTGCGGTTTTAATTTGCATTGTCCTAAGAGTTAGTGATGTGAGTATTTTTTCTACACCATTTGTATATGGTATATAAAAATTTGGACATCTTAATTAGAGACATGTCTACTGCTTCATAAAGTAACAAAGTAATGTCACTTTATTGAGCAATTGCATTATATTATGATGACATTTATCCTTGGTGCACTGCTGCCATGTTTTGCACGCTGGGTACATAATCTGCAAGAATCACAGCCCAGCTTGTCTGGGCTTCCCCTAATTAGAGACAAGGAGGTGGGCAGTGTATAGCAAAGATATTCTCAGTTCTAGCCTGCATCAGAGGCACACACAGGGCTTCTTAAAACACAGATTGTGGGCCCCACTCCCAGAATTTGATGCAGCAAGTCTCAGGCAGGGCCCATCATTTGCAGTTCCAGGTGATGCTGATATTCCAGGGACCACATTTTGAGAACCCTGTGCTATAGGGGAAATTTGTAAGACTTATTGGAGCATACAAAAGATACCCCAGAACCAGAAATAGGCAAGTTACTTCTCTTTCAGAATTCACATCAAACTAACTGGGAATTCTAAAAAATGTTTTAGCTGAAACTCCTCCAGGAGTTTGACCTCAGCACCTTCCATGCCAGGCCCTGAGCTGGGACCCAGAGAGAACTGGGGAGCAGGGATGTTGTCTGCAGCTCCCTGTATCTGCTTTTCTCACTCCTTCTGGAGGACTAGAAGGTGACCACACATATAAGACCAGTGAGTATGAGACTGGAAAGGACATTCTCAGGACTTAGAAGGGAAAAGTAAAAGTGGACAGGCTTTCTGGAGTTGGAATCCCAGTTCTGCTCTCACTAGCTGTAGGGCCCTGAGGAAGCTTCTCATCCAGATTTTCTGTTCCTCCCTCTCTAAAATGTGGGTGTCAGTAGTGCCTGTCCTCAGTGTTGTTAAGGGATAAAATGAGGGAACGTGATCACGAGACACCTAGCACAGTCCTGAGGCATTGCGAGTCCCTGGTCTTTGGTCACCATTTCTATGAAAAGGTCTGTGGCCTCCGCCTGCAGGGTGGGGAAGATGGACACCGACATGGTGGGTTTTATTTTATTATTTTATTTATTGAAACATAGTTTATTGTACATATTTGTGGGGTACAGTTTTGAATATCAATACCTAAGTGCAACATGGGATGCTCAAATCAGGATAATTAGTATATTCAATATTAAATAATGTAATCATTTTTTGTGGGCCTTTAACAATTTCATACTAACCATCCCCCTCCATTTTCTCCACCTCTGGTAAGTTCAGTTCTATTTTCTCATATCAAAAGTTCAACAAGTTATTGTGACTGTTATATCTTTCCTTTTTAAAAATTTTTTTTGTCTATTTTTTAGCTCCTACTTATAAGTGAGGACATGTGGCATTTCTCTTTCCGTGCCTGGCTGATTTTACTTAATATAATTTTCTCTATGTTTATCCATGTTGCTGTGAATGGCAGAACTTCTTTCCTTTCTATGGCAGAGTAGTATTCCACTGTGTATATATACCACATTTGCCTTATCCAGTTGAGATGGATTGAATTGTGTCCCTCAAGTTTTAAGTCATTGAAGCTTAATTCCCATTATAACAGTTGCAGGTGGTAAATCCTATTATGATAATTGAAAAATAGGGCCTTGAAGTGCTGATTAGACTCTGAGGAGCATGCCTTGTGAATGGATAGATAATGGTGGTCAAGGGTGTGGTTGTGAAGGCTGTAAAAGGAGAGCACAGGAGAGTCTCTCTCTCTCTCTCTCTCTCTCTCTCTCTAGGTTAAGTTGAATCCTAGGTTTTGTTTTGTTGGTGATTATTGTAAAAGGCTTGCTTTCTTGATTTCATTTTCTGCTTGTTCATTGTTGGAGTATACAAATGCTACTGATTTTTGCTTGGTCATTTGGTATCCTGCACCTTTGCTCAACTGTTTACCAGCACTAAGAGTTTTTCGGTATAGTCTTTAGGTTTTATATATAGATCATATCATCTGCAAACAGGGACAGTTTGATTTTGTCTTTTCCACTCTGGATGCTCTTTATTTCTTTCTCCTGGCTGATTGCTCTGGCTGGTACTTCCAATACTATGTTAAATAGAAGTGGTGAGAGTGGGCATCCTTGTCTAGTTCCTGTTCTTAAGACAAACTCAGCTTTTCCCCTTTCAGGGTGATATTGGCAGTGCATTTTTCATACATGGTTTTTATTTCTTTCTATACTAAATTTTCTGAGAGTCAATAACATGAAGCAATGTTGAATTCTGTCAAATGCTTTTTCTGCATCTATTGAGGTAATCAAATGGCATTAATCTTCGATTTGGTTGATGTGATATATCACATTTATTTTCTTGTATATGTTGAACCATCCTTGCACCTCTGGAATCCCTCTTGATTATGGTGTATACCTTTTTTTGACCTGTTGCTATATTTTGTTTGCTAATATTTTGTTGAGGATTTTTGTGTCTATGTTCCTCAGAAACATTAGCCTTAGAAACATTACCTTCCTTTTTTTGTTGTTTTATCTTTGCCTGGTTTTGGTATCAGGGTGATGCTGGCCTCATACAATAAGTTTGGGAGAATAGTCTGTGTTGGAATAGTTTGAAGAGAATGGGTACTAATTCCTCTTTAAAGATTTAGGGGAGTTCAGCAGTAAAGCTATCCAGTCCTGGGCTTTTGTTTGTTGGGAAACTGCTGATTACTGCTTCAATCTCATTTCAAGTTATTAGTCTGTTCATATTTACAATTTCTTCTTGGTTTAGTCTTGGTAGTTTGTTTGTGTCCAGAAATTTTTCCATTCTTCCAAGTTTCAAATTTGTTGGCATATAGTTGTTTATAGTAGTCTCTAATGATTCTTTCTATTTATGTGGTATTGGTTGTAATGTCTCATTTTTCATTTCTGATTTTTCTTATTTGGGTCTTCTTTATTCTTTTTTTAATTAGCCTAGCTAATGACTTGTCTATTTTGTTTATCTTATCCTAAAAACCACCTTTTTGTTTCATTGATCTTTTGTATCATTTTGGGGTCTCTATTTCATTTATTTCTGCTCTGATCTTAATTATCTTTCCATCTACTAATTTGGGGATTGAATTGTTGTTGTTTTTCTAGTTCTTAAGGTGCAGCTTTAGATTGTTTGAAATATTTCTATTCTTCTGATGTAAGCATTTATTGCAATAAACTTCCCTTTAGTACTGGTTTTGCCACATCCCATGGGTTTTAGTATTTCCCACTGGTTTCAGGAAATTTTTAGATTTCCTGTTGGATTTCATCTTGTACCCATAGGTCATTCAGGAGCACATTGTTTAATTTTCATGCATTTCTATAGTTTCCTAGTTTCACCTGTTATTGATTTCTAGTTTAATTTGTTGTGGTCTAAAAAGGTACTTGAAAACATTTCAATATTGAAAACTTTGTTAATACTTTGTGAACTAACATGTGGTCTATCCCGGAGAATGTTCCTTGTGCTGATTAGAAGAGTGTATATTCTGTAGTTCCAGTTGATTGAATGCCCCCCGCCCCCCTCCAGGGTCATTGAAGCTTAATCCCCACTCTGACCGTTGAGGCTGGGAAATCCTATTATATATGCCCTTGTAATGGATTAATAATGGTGCTCATGGGCGTGATTCTGAGGGCTTTACAAGGAGAATGCATGAGGAGCTCTCTCTCTCTCTCCTCCATCATTTCTGCCATGTGGAAACTGAGTCACTGCCACCACCAACAAGGCCTTTACCAGATGTGCTACCTGGACTTTGGACTTCCCACCCTCTAAAACTTCATGTAATAAGTTTCATTTCCTTACAAATCATTGAGTTCCAGATATTCTGTCATAAGCAACAGAAACAAATGAATACGGTAGTTGTTGGGTGAAATATTCTGTTGATATTTGCCAAGTTCAATTAGTCTAAACTGTAGTTTGAGTCCTGAGCCTCTCTGTTGATTTCTTGCCTAGATGATCTGTCCAGTGCTGGTGTTTGGGTCGCCAACTACTATCATATTGGGGTCTATCTCTTGAGGTCTCAGTGTTTGCTTTGCATATCTGGATGAATATATATTCATTATTGTTATGTCTTCTTGCTGGAAAGATCCCTTTATCATTATATATAGTGACCTTGTCTCTTTTTATAGTTTTTGGTTTAAAGCCTATTTTATCTGATGTAAGAATAGCTACTTCTACTCATTTTTGCTTTCCATTTGTGTGGCCTATCTTTTTCCAACCCTTCATTATTAGGCTGTGTGTTTCTTTACACGTTAGGTGACTCTTGCTGACAGAGTATGGTTAGGTCTAGCTTTTTAATCCAATCAGTTAGTCTGTGTTAAGTCAGGATTTTTTCCATTCATATTTAGAGTTGTTATTGAAAGGTATTGTTTTACTTCTGTTATTTTATCGATTTTTACTTGGATGTTTTAAGTATCTTTTCTTTCTTTCTTCCAATTTTATTGTTTGTTTCAGTGTTCATTGCTTTTTAGAGATAGTAAGACATAGTTTCTCTTATTTGCATTGTAGTTCTACCATTGAATTTTGTTTTCTTGTGTATTCAGGGTAGTGATTATCATTTTTTAAATTCCAGATTCAGGACTTCCTTGAGGATTTCTTGTAGGTCTGTTCATGTGCTGGTGAACTCCCACAGTTTTTGTTTGTCTAGGAAAAACACTATTTCTCTTTCATTTCTGAAGGATAGCACTGCTGGGTATAGTATTCTTGGCTGGCAGTTTTTTTCTCTTAGTATTTTGAATATATCATCTCATTCTCTTCTGGCCTATAGACATTCTATTAAGAAGTCTGCTGTTAGTCTGAAGGGGACTCTCTTATAGCTGATGATGTTTTTCTCTTGCTGTTTTTAGGATTCTCTTTTTATCTTTGAGTTTGACCACTTTGACTACAATGTGACTAAGAGAGGATCTTTTTGAATTGAATCTCTTTGGGGCTCTTTGAGTCTCCTGGGTCTGAAGGTTCATGTCTTTACATATACCTGGGAAATTTTATTCTATTATTTCATCGACTATGTTTTCAATACCTTTTCCTTTCTCCTCCCATTCTGGAACACCCGTGATTCAGATGTTTGTGCACTTAAAGTTGTCTGCTAAGTCTCTTAGATTTTCTTCATTTAAAATTTTTTTTTGTCCACCAGTTATTTTGAAAACACTGTCTCCAAGATCAATTCTTTCTTCTGCATGCTCTAGCCAGCTGCTTATGCTCTTGTTTGTTTTTATTTTACTGAATGAATCCTTCAGTTACAGGAGTTCTGCTACATTCTTTCTTAAGGTATTGATCCCCTCATGAATTTCCTCCTTCGTATCCTGGATAATTTTTCTCATTTCACTCTGTTGTCTGAGTCTTCATGTGTGTCAATAAGTTTTCTTAAGATTGTCACTCAGAATTCCTTTCCAGTAATTTCAAGGGTTTTACTGCTCTATAGTGTCTGGTACTTGAGAATCATTGTATTCCTTTTGTGATGTCATGTTTTCTTATTTATTTTTTTCATATTTCTAGTATATCTACATTGATGTCTGGTCATCTGGTAGAGCAGTTGCTTCTTTTAGTACTCTGGAATGAGCTTTGAGGAAAGAGGCCTCCTCCTCAGATATGTTCTTTATTAATCATAGTAGGGTGTTTTAGTATTGGCTCTGGGTAGGCACAGTAGTGTAGTCACTGTGTGCGTGACTTCCACCACATTCAAGTTGGAGTTGTATGTGAATGCCTTCATTGTCTAGGCACTTGGGGCACTTAGTGATTCCTTGCTGAGGTTAGTGACATAGTATTGGGTCTTTCAGAATGTGGGTGAACTCTCAAATACTTGGGAGAAGCACCTGGATGACCTGTCATTCTTTAGCTGGGGTGGGTGACCCTGGGCAGGCTTGGTGGCACCCTGGTTAGTGTCCTCTGACCCTGATGGGTGCACTGGGGCATACCAGAACTCATCAGTTTGAATGGCTGACCTTGGGTGGGGTTTCTCTTTCCTCTTTCCTGCAGGCAGAGGCTCCTTCTTTCCCCCAGTTGGGGGATGGGTTGGTGATAGTTGGGAATTTTCTTTCTTACTCTAATTGGCTATCATGGATTTCTGCACTCTCCAGGTACTCTGTGCCTTCCCCCAGATCAAAGCAGTTGTGTGAGCTGCACACATACCTCCAAACCCCAGGTGAGCTACCACAGGGGGCAGCATAATTCCCCATCAGATGGGCCACTGCGTAACAGGCCTGTGCTTGCTCATCTGTTTTGCTGGGCTCCATTGGTGACCTCCTTGTGTCACTGCAGTCTGTGGGCACAGCAGTGATGGCTTCTGTGGTTGCAGTTGCTGCAGTAGCAATGAGATGTCTGCATGATGACACCTCGCACTCTTGCTATTTGTCATCTGGGGCTATCACCATCGCTTAAGGTCTCCACACCTTAATTATTTTTAAAATGTAAAATATAAAAAATACATAAAATAAAAAAGAAACAATGTAAACAGTAAATTGCAAACAAATTAATTTTAATAACTGTAAACTACAAATATAGAAATAATGATTCTTTTGTGGGATACAAATAGAATCAAAATGAAATACATCAGAAACTCTTAATAAACCGCTACATAACCAAATTATTAATGGATAAACCTAAGCTTTCCATTTCCTTCATAAAATACATTGCTTATGTTACACTAAAAATTTGTTTTTTATCCTTTATGTACTTCATGTGCCAGTTTTTATTATTAAATAATATAACCAAATACTGATAAGATGTCGAATCATGTCAAATGAATTTACAGGTGTTTTACATTAAAAATAAACATATTGGTAGTTCTAGTGCACTTTCTTTTATTGTTTAAATGAATAATTTTTCTACTTTTAAATGATTTGTTTAAATACTTACCTCAATGATCTATAATTTATTTTGAAATAAGGCAAAATTACTCGATTTTTCCCAAACAGTTAACCAGTCTTCCCAGCATACTTTACTGAATAATTTTTCCTTCAAATATATATACATTTAGTACATATCATTAGAGTATTCTTCTGGGCTATTCTGTACCAGCTTTGTACTGTTTGACTTACTCTGCTTTATATATTTTAATATCTAGTAAGTCAAGTTTTTCATTACTGTTTTTTTATCACTATTATTATTTCTTTTTTCTTTCTTTCTTCTTCTTTTTTTTTTTTTTTTTTGGCAGGTGGGTACTGCAGGGATCCAAACTCTTGACCTTGGTATCATCAGCACCATACACTAATGAACTGATTTAAACAACCAGCCTATTTTTCTTTGTTATTTTCTTAGCTATCCTTACTTTTTATTCTTCCATATAAATTGTAGAATAATTTTGACAACTATCCCTTCTGAACCTTAAAAAAAAAAATAATATGGAAGCTTTGTAATTTTATGACATATATAAGTTAACGATTTGATTAAACATCTTAATAATATTCTGTTCAGAAGTATGATGTCTTTTTTATCCTAATATCCCCTGTACAGTAGTCTCCCAAGATCCCCAGTGGATGCCTGCAACTGCTGATAGTAATTAACCCTATATATACTACATTTTTTCCTATGCATACAAACCTATGACAAAGTTTAATTTATCAATTAGGCAGAGTAAGAGATTGTATTAGTCCGTTTTGTGTTGCTTATAACAGAATACATGTACCTGGGTGATTTATAAAGAAAATGAAATTTATTGCTTATAGTTTCTGGGGCTGAGAAGTCCAAAGTCCATCTGGTGGTGGTGACAGTGACCCAGGGGTCTGACATTGCAAGATGGTGTGAGCAGAGAGAGCAGAGAGAGAGACCCTCCTCTTCTTTTAAAGCCCTCAGAACTACGCCACTGACCACTGTTTTTAATCTATTCACTAGGCATGGTTCTACAGTCCAATCACTTCTTCGAGGCTCCACATTTTGATAACCATGATAGGATTTCCCACCCTCTTAACGCCATAGTGGGGGCCAAGTTTCTAATACATGAACTTGGGGACACAATTCAAGCTTCAATGAGTTTTGGGGGAACATAATTCAATCCACTACAGAGATTAACAACAATAACTAAAAATAAAATAAAACAATATACTATAGTAAAAGTTACGTGAATGTGATCTCTCTTTCTCTATATATCAAACCAAATACCTTATATTTCGAGGTACTGTAGTCATCTTTCTTCCTGTGATGATGTGAGATGATACAGTGATTATATGATGACATAAAGTGATAAAGTAAACGTTTTAGGCAGTGTGACATAGTGTTAGGCTACTATTGACCTTCTGAATTTGATCTTATAAATTATTTCTGGAATTTTTTAGTTAAGAAAAAAATTTCAGATTGCAGTTTTCAGACCACAGTTAAACAAGCATAACTGAAACCACAGATAAGGGGGGACTACAGTAAATAACTCAGAAATTTTCTATGGGTTGTATACATTAGAAATCACATAGGGAGTGTTTTTACTTGATCGGCATGGGTATTTTAGTTTTTTGTTGCAAATTTGAATGGGTATTTTCACTATATTTACAAATTAATTATAAAATACAAAAGGTGTATTTTTAAATAATTATATAACCATATAAAATATATATTTTATCATCCTCTTTTATTTCTACAAGTTTTTAAAGTGATATTCTTGAGTTGCCTAGGTAGAAAACTTGATCTAGGAATACAACACAGAAATGTTTCTTATTTATATTTTCTACCTCATCACATTGGCCAGAGCATCGAGAATGATGTTAAAGTATAATGGGGACAGATAGCTTCACTATTAAGTTACATATTCCTATTTTTTATCATGTTTTTAAAAATCCTTCTAGTTAAGAGTTTGACCATGCATTTTAAATAAAAAGCAGGTGTCAAATTTCACTGAATTTCTCATTGGCATCTATTGAGATTACTTTCCTTTTTTTCTTACTAAATCATAGAAATACTTTTTTTTATGAGTTCCCAAATATTAAGCAATCCTTTCACATTTTCATAGGCTTAACTTGGAAGTTGTCCATTATACTCTTGGTATTCTGTTAAATTCAATTTTGAGTGTATTAGTTATGATATTTACATCTGTATTTGTAAAATAGTCTGAACCATAGTGGGTTTTTTGGTGTGCGTGTGGGGGTGTGTGTGTGCTTTGTCAGTGTTAGTGTCAAGGTCATATCAACCTCATTAACTAAACTGAAGAATTTTCTGTCTTATTCTAGTTTTAGAAACATAACTTTTTTGGAGGCTGTGTTGTAATAAAACTTTATTTTCATAACATAGGCAGCAGGCTGGCTTTGGCCTTGTGGCTACAGTTTGTAGGCCTCCTGAGGATGAGAGGTTTTTAAATATATTATTTTTGTATCATCTTTTTATAATATCTCATTCTTAAAGCTGTCCATTATTTGTAATGAATTATATCTTATTGGCTTCATATGGCAAACAGGATGAGTATGGTTATACCCATATTACTAGTGAGGAAGTAAAAACACAGAGAAATTTTGTGAGTCTGAAGGTCCGCAGTCTAGGTGTTGGCACTTCTACTACAACAAACATCTCCTTAGAAAAAGAACTTTTCATGTAAAATGGAACTTCTTTGTTGTCTGAAATTATAAAAGGATTCATCCTGAAAATCATCTGTGCTGAGATTTTTAAAGCTAATACTCTGGTAACTTTTTCATTTTTTTCTCTGATAATTGCTCTATCCAGCTTTTCTACTTCAATTTTGGCCATTTTCCATTATTTTCAATAACTATTTACCTGAAAATTTCACATATCCCAATATTATACCCTATAGTATTTTCTTATAGCTTAAGAACTAAAAAAATAGCCCTTAGTTACTGATTTTGACATTTACATTTATATTTAAATAAGAATTAATTCTTGTATTTATTGTCTATTCTTCAAAAAATCTTTGTATTGATGTTTTGTTTTATATTTAATGTTTCTTTTCTCCTCTTTCCCCCAGAATTGTGGGATTTTGTTTCACTCTCTGAGTGAAATGTCTATTTTCCTTTTATAATAATATTAATAATTCTTAAAGATATAAATTTATCTTTATATATTGCTTGGCTACTTTGATAAGTGGTATTTTCATTGTAACTCTTATGGTTTTAATTACCATTTCCAAGCTAATTACTCCCAAATCACTTTAGTTTAGCACTGAATATGTTACTGAGCATTAAATGTATATTAAAATGCCTAAGTTTAAGAGGCAATAAAAACATATACAGCCACCTCAAAATCAACATGTAAACACATCAACTTTTCCCCCAAGCTACAAGTATTCTTATCTTAGTTCTTTTCCCAAGCATCACTGCAGGCAACAAAACAACTGGGGTTTGTCCTACATACTCCTCTCTTCCCAAGACTTCATACCAAATCAATCACAAGTTCTTACAAACTTTACCCCTTTAATTTTATTCCCTCTTCTCTATCCCTACAAATACCCTCTTTAGGCCCTTATCACTTCTATAGTCTCTCACCTAAAGAAACCAATAGCTCACACTTTATTGACAGAATTTTTGATTCAGGGAGGTTTCAAATACGAAGTATCTTAAAACATTTAGAGGAAAATATCCTGTCTCAAACATCATATTTTTTGTAGAAAAAACCAATAAATACAAAAGATTTAGAAAGTTAGTAAAATGCATCTTTCAAGAAAGCTACTTACCTTTTATTAATTTTTTGTATGTTTTAATTCTCACTGAGAAATCTTCATTTAAACACAGTTTATTCAGAGATACCAAAGTGTTCCAATTTAGGAGTTCCACACTCAAAGTCATCCATCTTTAGTGCATATTTTGAGGATGTTGGTACTTTCACTAGTATGTGCTTCGTAGGTGGAGTTTCAATTTTGGTGTCTTTATTATGGTTGTTTACTGCCTATGAAGGATTTGATAGAACTTGGGATATCATGTACCTCTGAAGCCCAGAGTCTGAAAGTTGTGGAGAGACCTCACAGAATAGAACAGCTTCGAACAGGAGAATGACACAGATTACTGCTCATATTGGGGTTTTGAAAACGTTTACACTTAGCCAAATCTGAGATAGAATCCATTACTTCTTGCTCATAAATTAGGAGAAAAAATAGAGGTAATATTCTGACCAAACATAAAAAAAATCTCATGTTTACTAAAACAATATAACTTAGCTGCATTTGAAATTTCCCAAATCAACAAAAGTCTTGATTATCTTAAATTTTTATTTAAATTGTCCTTTCGTAACATTTCTGACATATACTTCTTGTACACCCATATCCTATACTTATGCTACATATGGAAGGAAAGCAAAGTATTAAAAGATAAAAAATTAATACCCAGAAACAGAAGTTCAATTTCCTTACTTTCTCAGTTAATGTAATTTACTAGTCTTTCTTAATATTTTCTGAGACTGTTCTATCACTTTATGACATTAACTGCATTGTGGAATCAACTGGGTTCTAGATTTAACACAAAATATAATAATATTATTTTAGATTTTTTTTAACTTCCGGATGCTCATGTTTTATTTAAAGACAGGTAAACAAAGATAAATTTCTTTATTTTAAGCAAGTCTGGAACACCTATGTCAAAAGCCTAGTTGAGAAAGATAATATGAGTACATTTGAAAGATATGTAGCTTCTCAACCATTAATAGGTTTTCTACTTTCAATTTGTGCCTTTGGCCCTTATAAGAGCTTCTGACTTACTGATTTCTGTTTTGGCATTGTGCTTTCTGTTAATTCTGAGTGATGTTATGAAAATGTTACATTAATGTCATTAGTATTGCCAATAACCTACAGTTGTATTTATTACAGGGCAGTCACTGATGAGATCATTAAATTAAAATCATTCCCATTACCACTATTCCATAGAGAGATATTATTATTCTCATTTCACAAGTGAGAAAGAAAAAGCAATTTAAAATTATCCAAGGTCACACATGCAGTAACTGGTGAAGCCAGTATTTGAGTCTATGGCTAGTTCACACCAAAGTCAACAGAATTCTTTCCATTACATCACATGGACTGTTTAGTCTCTCTTCCACACACATCCTTGATACATATGTGTTGAAATTAATTGTTTTATTTATGCACAGAGATGATTTTCATAATAGAAATGAAAACACTGAAGAATATTGAAGTTAGTCATTCAGAGGTATGGCCAGAACAATAACAGTAGTTAACACTGGATGATTGACATGCCAGGCACTATTCTAAGCAATTTTCATTTAATTTAATGAATTTTCATCTCATTTAATCCCCATACAATCTCATGAGATGTTAAACACCTCCATTTTACAGATGAGAAACTGAGGCACAAGGGTAAGTCACTTGCCAAAGAAAATATGGCTAGTTAAGTAGTAGAATAGAAAATTGAACTCAGGCAGTTTGGCTTAAAATTCTAAACCACAAGGATATAGTACCATTCACTAAAATTTTAGAACCACCACCAACAAAAACTTTATCAACTTCTTTAGCCAAAATCTCTCACTCTTTCAAGGGGGAAACTGAGACAAGAAAAGTAAAATAGCATCCCTTAAGGTCTCTCATTTAATGACAGAACTGACTTAGAAATTGCCTATCCTAAGTCATGGAGATTTATGTTGTATTTTAAAAATTTAAATAGCTCGAAGAACTCTCACCAAGCATTGCTAGTTGTCATCTAGCCTTTTGGAAAGAAGAGCAAGGATTGTCTTTATATTGCACCATTGATCAGCATTGCCTCCAGCACATAGTGAGTGATGAACAGGTGTTTATCAAATCACAGTCAATGGAGAGTCAGCTGTTATAGTAATGGATTACTTCCCACAAGTGCTGGGTCTTAAGAGGACGATGGCACCTCCCCACACCTCACGCTTGCATCCTTGCTCACCATGTGATCTCCTTGCACCTGCTGGTTGTTTGAAATGAGTAGAAGCAGCCATAGGACCTCACGCTTGCATCCTTGCTCACCATGTGATCTCCTTGCACCTGCTGGTTGTTTGAAATGAGTAGAAGCAGCCATAGGACCAGGCCACATGCAGCTGTTTCAGAATTGTGAGCCAAATATAAAACTCTTTTCTTTATTATTACCCTGTCCCAGGTATCCTCTTATAGCAACACAAAAACAAACTAATAAAAGAATTAAAAACCATATCACAAAATAAAAATCTCATATAAACAATCTTATGTTATACCACAAGTAACTAGGAAAAGATTAAACTAAGCCCAAAGTTAGCAGAAGAAAAAAAAATGACAAAGATCAGAGCAAAAATAAAAAATTCTAATGAGAAACATAATAGAAAAAATGAATAAAACTAAGAATTAAATTTATAAAAAGCTAAACAAAATTGACAAACCCTTAGCTAGATGATGAAAAAGAGGAAAGACTCAAATAAAACCACAAATGAAAGAGGAGACATTACAACAGATAACAAGGAATTGCAAAGTATCGTAAGGGACTATTATAAATAACTACATGCCAACAAATTGTATAACCTAGAAAAAATGGATAAATTCCTAAAAACATAACCCATCAAGAGTGAATCATGAAGAAATCAGAAATAATGAATAAAGAGAGAATTAGTAGTAAAAACTTTCCCATCAAAGAAAAGCCACGACTGAATACTAAAAAAATTTGATGAATTAATACCCATCCTTCTCAAACCCTTCCACAAAATTGATGAGGAAATACTTCCAAACTCATTTTACAAGGCCATCATTATAATAATATCAAAGCCAAAGATGCAACGAGAAAAAAAAGGACAATATTCCAGATGAACACAGATGTAAAAATCCTCAACAAAATATGAGCAAACTGTATTAAACAGTACTTTAAAGGGATCATTTACCATTATCTAGTGGAATTTATTCTTGGGATGCAAGGATGATTCGACATACTCAAATCAATAAATGAGATTCACAATATTAATACAATAAAAAATTTTAAAAACATATGAGCCTCTCAAGAGATGCAGAAGAAACAATTGGCCCAATGCCAACAACACCCTTTTATAAAAAACATGCCATGAATTAGGTGTAAAATAACTGAGCCATATATGAACAGCGCAACTAACTTTTTACTCTATGGCAAAAAATTGAAAGATTTTTCTCTAAGAACAGGAACAAAAAAAGTGTCCACTCTCCCCATTTTTATTAAACACAGTACTGAAATTCCTGATCTGAGAAATTAGGCAAGAAAAATAAAAGGCAACTACATAGGAAAGGAAGAAATAAAATTGTTTCTCTTTGCTGATGTTATGATCTCATATATATAGAAAGTCCTATCAACCCCACCAAAAAACTGTTAGAAATGAAAAACAAATTCAGTAATTTGCATGACAGAAAATCAACGTACAAAAACCAGTATCTCCTCTAAACAGTAATAGCAAATAATCTGAAAAAGAAATTAAAAGAACTCCATTTACAACAGCTTTTAAAAGCCACTTAAGAGTAAATTTAACTAATGATGTAAACAATCTGTACACTAAAAACTGTAAAGCACTGATGAAAGAAATTGAAGATGATGCAAATAATGGAAAGATATCCCATGTTCATGAATCAGAAGAAATAATGTTCTAAAAATGACCGTACAACCCAATGTACAGATCCAATGCAATCCTAATCAGAATCCCAATGTCATTCTTCAGAGAAATAGGAAAAACTTTTTAAAATTTGTATAGAACCACAAAAGACCACAAGTAGCCAAAGCAATCTTGAACAAAATGAATACAGCTGGAGGAATCACATTACCCAATTAAAAAATATATTGCAACGTTATAGTAAACCTAATGGCACGGTAAGTGCATAAAAACAGACATATTGACCAATGGCATTGTGTAGAGGGCCCAACAACATGCCAACACATGTACAGTCAATTGATTTTCAACCAAGGTGCCAAGAGCACACTATGGGCAAAGGGCAGTCTCTTCAGTAAATGGTGTTAGAAAAACTATGTACATGCAGAAGAGGAAAATTGGTTCCTGTTTAAAGCCTGTACAAACAAAACAAAAGAAAACAAACAAACAAAAACTTGAAATACATTAAAGACTTAAACATAAGACGTGAAATTGTAAAAGGACTAGAAGAAAACACAGGGAACTAGCTTCATAACACTTATCTTGGCAATCATTTCTTGGATATGTCACCAAGAAGATAAGCAACAAAAGCAAAATTAGACCAGTGAGATTGCACCAAAGAAGAAAGCTCTGCACAGGAAAATAAAAATTTATGAGAGTGAATTAATAATAAATTAATAAACAATTTAAGAGAGAGTAACTAATAATTGTGAGACACAACCCACACATTGGGAGAAAATATTTGCATATCCTACATCTGATAAGTGACTGATCTCCAAAATATATAAGAAACTCAAACTACTGAATAATAAAGAAACAAATAACCCTATTACAAATGGGCGAAGAACCTGAATGGACATTTCCCATAAAAGTATAAAAAATGGCCAACATATATATGACAAAATTTTCAATCACTAACCATCAGGAAAATCAAATTAAAACCACAATGAGTTATCATCTTATGCTGTTTAGAATGAATATTTAAGAAATGAAAGATAACAAGTGTTTGTGAGGATGTGGAGAAAAGGAATCCCTTTTATACAGTTGGGAATGCAAATTCATATAGACATTTTGGAAATATTATAAAGGTCCCTCAAAAAAAATCCTAAAATATAGAGCTCCCATATGATCCAGCAATTCCACTTCTGAGTATGCATCCAAAGAAATTCAAATCACGACATCAAAGATGCCTGTACTCCCATAATCACTGCAGCACTATCCACAATAGCCAAGATAGTGTAAAAACAGAAATGCCCACCAGTAAATGTATGGATTTTTTAAATGTGATATAATGAAATTCTATTCAGCTCTAGGAAAGAAATTCTGTAACTTGCAACAACATGGATAAATCTAGAGAACATTACGCTGAGTAAAATAAGCCAAAAACAGAAAGACAAATACTGTGTGTTCTCATTTACAGGTGGACTCTAAAAAAAGTCAAACTTACACAAGTAGAGTAGAACAGAGGTCACAAGAGGCTGAGGGGTGGGAGTGGGGGGGAATGGGGAAAGGGAACATGTTGGTCAAAGTGTACAAAGTTTTAGTTAGGCAGGAGAAATCAGTTCTGGTGATCTATGGCACAGCCTGGTGAATAGAGTTAATAGTACTGTACTGAATATTTCAAAGTTGCTAAAAATGTGGATTTAAAATGTTCTCACCACAAACAAATAAGTGAGGTGATGGATATGTTAGTTACCCTGACAATCACTCTACAATGTATACAGGCATCTAAACATTACATTGAACCCCCACCACTGAATCTGTAGCCTGGTCTCCTAGGAATGTTTCATGCTATCGAGGTAAAGGATCCCACCCCAAGGGGATACCCACTGAGATCTAAGCTGAAGGCAAATCCAATCAGAATTCAGAAGCAGCTTTGTGGATGTAAAAAGGAAGTTGACACAGATTTAAAAGAAAACTAAGAATCATTCAGAAAGGTGATAATTAAAAAAAAGAAAAGATCTATTCTACAATATCTTGAAGGGGTATAAAGTTTTGATAAGTTTAGACGTTGTCATATTTATACAGAAGTATCTGCAAATAGTTCTGTGAAATCAAACACAGGTTATACACAGACCATATAAGCTCAGTCAAGTTAGGACTCAGTTACAAATAAAAGTAACCCACCTTGATAGAGTATAAGCAAGACAAAAAAGAGAGAGAGAGAATGCTCCAATTATCAATCACAGGAAGACGTACAAGTGAGTGCCTCAGGGGTGTCCAGACTGCATGGGCTTTAGGCCACCAGGACACTCTGGTCTCAGCCTCTCTCCACCCTATCAAACAGACTCCTGAGAGTGTGGGCAGCTCCAGAACCATAGACACACAGGTCTGTGGTCACCACAATTACACAGGTTATGAGAAACTCACTCCTTACCCTGGAAAAAGCACTCACTCTACAGGGCTTGATATGCAGCATTACAGCTGGCACATCTGTGTCATGTGACATCACTGTGATCACACAGCTGGCCTGTTAGTGGAATAATGTGGGGAAGGAATTTGGGGCAGGCAAACACAACGGCCACTACAAATAATAATTTGGTAAATGGTAAACTTTGTATTTCAATTCAGCAGGTGTTACACACCAAATGTGTGCTCCCCAAATGCCTATGTTAAAGCCCTAACCCCCAACGTGACTTTATTTAGAGACAGAAATTTTAAAAAGGCACTTAAAGTTAAATAACATCATGAGGTGGGCCCCTAATCCTACAGGACTGCTGTCCTTACAAGAGGAAGAGAAACCTGTACTGTCTGTCCCTGTCTCTCTGTATGAGAGTACAGCAGAAAGGTTACATGATGACACAGCAAGGTGGTGTCGTTCTGCAGGCTGAGCAGAGAGGTCTTATCAGAAACAAAACTGTCAACACCTTGATCTTGTACTCTAAGCCTCTAGAATAGTGAGCAAATAAATGTCTGTTGTTTAAGTCATCCACACTGATATTACGTTATGTTAGGCTGAGGAGATCTACACAATAGGTTAGGTGTAAATTAAACATAAATCATAGTCTAAGAAAGTGACACCAGAAAAGGCTAAAGTTACATACATCCCCACCACCATCAAATCTAGTCAAGAAATGCAAGCAAGAGGTACCAAAGAATTCAATTTCAACAATATTCATTTCCAACAGTTAAAAAGGATAGAAATACTTGATACTATGCTGTTTCAAGAAAAATGTTTTATTCATATGATAGCTTATCAATATAAAGCACCTTTCCTGCAAACAATAAAATAGTAAAAAACTATTTCTAGCGCTTGAAGTTATCCAGGATGCATGAATAGCTGGCCTGGAAGCTATTTCTGATAAATAGTAATTCTACCCCATAATTGCACTATGCAATATTTCTGAAGTAAAAAATTGTACAAATTACCTCTGTAATTCAGGATGTCTTCTACTTTAGGAAACAGAAACACATAACTTTACTGCCCTAAAATAATGATTTATGATTACATGTGACAGACACACACAAATGTGACCTCTGAGTGATACCCATGCAACCCTCTTCCCTGGAGTGTAGATGGGATCTGTCACCTGGCTCTTATCAAGGCCATGGCAAAGTGAAGGAATGTCTCTCCCATAATTGCACTGTTATTTAAAACTATCCTGCAGAGGGCAGTAAAATCCTGCCTCAGTAGCAGTGAAGAAGGAAGCAGCTCTATGTGCCCCACCTAACTACGAAGCAGCAGGGAGCTGTGGGAAACCTCCAGTCAACAGTCACTAAGACACTGGACCCTCAGTCATATGTCCTCAAGGAAACAAATTCTGTCCAAACCTGAATGAACTTGGAAGCAAAATGTTTCCTATTCGAGCCTCCGAATGAGGATGCAGCCCCAGTGACGTGTTGATTGCAGACTTCCGAGATCCCCAAACAGGATCTGGCTAAGATGTGCTCAGAGTCCTCACCCACAGAAACGGCAATAGTAAAATGTGTGTTGTTTTGAGCTGACAAGTTGGTAGCTATTTCTCATACAAAAATAGAAGCCTACTGGAGACATAAATGTCCCCAGAGCACATCCTGGGCTGCCCATTCAGTGGCATTCACATCACCATTCACACTGGTCCCCCACTGTTCTGCCCTGCCACTCTCAGGACCCACACCTGAGGCTGCAAAATGCAACCAGGGGACATGTCCATGACATCAGTGTCCTGCTGAAGAGCTATTTTTTCAATGTCTTTATTTCCCTTTGAGGTAACTTTTCCACACATGCCTCAGAACCCTTTAGTATGGCACTGGACAGAGATAGGT